>NC_064854.1:120673582-120781082 GCF_024139225.1 Suncus etruscus | reverse complement strand
GGCCGGGCGGTGGCGCTGGAGGTAAGGTGCCTGCCTTGCCTGCGCTAGCCTAGGACGGACCGCGGTTCGATCCCCCGGCGTCCCATATGGTCCCCCAAGCCAGGAGTGACCTCTGAGCGCATAGCCAGGAGTAACCCCTGAGCGTCACCGGGTGTGGCCCAAAAACCAAAAAAAAAAAAAAAAAAAAAAAAAAATAATGTCTCGTGTAACCTGCTCTTCAATTTTCCTCACTCGACACACAGTTGCTTCACACTGGCTATTTGATCTACCCCATGAGCTCATTAAACACCACAAGTCATGGATTATTTCCTTGGGAGGCTGATTTTTGTACAGTCATACACAGCACACAGATATATATATATATAATCTACCTAGAACTGAGTTTTATTTTTGTTTTTGGACCACACCCGGCCATGCTCAGGAATTACTCCTGACTCTGTGCTCAGAAATCACTCCTGGCAGGCTCAGGGGACCATATGGGATGCCAGGGATCAAAACCAGGTCTATCCCAAGTTGGCCACATGCAAGGCACATGCCCTGCCATTGTGCCATCTGTCTGACCCCCTATAACTGGGTTTTGTAGATGGCATAAAGTAGTGCCCCATTTCCCCCAAAAAATGAATGTCCTGCTGACCCAACATCAGTGACCTGTTCCTCTCGTCTCTGCATGATCCAACTGCATAGGTGTGTCTCTGGAATCATCATTCTGTTCCTTTGTTTGAGTCAGCTGATCATTCCTCTGCCAAGGTCATGCTGCATTTCTGGTTTCTAGGAAACCTTTCTCTCTACTTCACCCATCTTCTTGCTTAGTTTTACTCTAATACTGGAGAGAGAGCACAAGTGGTAGAGCACTTGTAGAGCACATTCCTAACACTGAGTTTAATCCCCACTGGGGCTAGCTCTGTTGACCCTTGAGCCTTGTTGGAAGTGGCACCGATATTTACTTTATTTTATTTATTTATTTATTTATTTTGGTTTTGAATCACATCCTGCAGTGCTCAGGGGTTACTCCTGTCTCTGTGCTCAGAAATTGCTCCTGGCAGGCTCGGAGGGGGATGCCGGGATTCGAATCATCATCCGTTCTGGGCCAGCCATGTGCAAGGCAAACGCCCTACTGCTGTGCTATCTCTTCGACCCATGGAATCTATATTAAAAACAACAACAGGTGAGCAGAGAGCATAGGGGACAGGGGGCTTGCTGTGTGCAGTCAGTCCTGGCATAATCAATGGCACTGCATATGGTCCCCAAGAAGCCCCAGGAGAAATCCTTAAGCACAGAACCAGGAGCATTTAGCTCCATTGAGTGTGGCCTAAAAATAGTTTTTGGGAATTGGGGGGGGGTGTGCATGGCAATTTTGAGTAATTTGCATACCCATATGTTGTATTACATAATTAAGAATGGGGCTGGATGGTGATGGATGCCATTCCAGGCCACGTGGCTTCACAACCCCATTCAGCTGGTGAGTCCCAGGCCCAGGTGAAATCACTCACTCACACGCAGGCGTCAGGAAGCAACAACTTTATTCAGGCCCTAGCCACCACGCGTGTGGCCTACTTATAACCTTTCAAGCATTCAGCCATTCTAGGCTTGCCCTGCATCTTATCCTCTTTTCAGCCATCTTCCCTTTGGGCTCCATGCGGCCCAAAGAGCCAAAGGGCCAAGCTCCAAAAGCCAGGGAGCCCAGCCGGGCAAAGAGAGGAACGGCAAAAGGGCCGAATCCCCTGGCTCAGAGGTTTATCTATTCTTTCCAAGACCCCTCCCAGGAACCTCCCAGGAATGGGCCGGGTCTTGCAGGTAGGGTTACACCTACTATCCGGTTCCCAAGACCCCGCCCAGAAATGGGTGGGTCTTGGGTACACTACACCCATATACATTATTTTTTGTTTTTATGTTTTTGGCTTTTGGGTCACACCCCATGGAGCTCAGGGGTTATGTCTGGCTCTGTGCTCAGAAATTGGTCCTGGCAGGCTCGAGGAACCATACGGAATGCCAGCATTCTAATGGCGTCTGTCCTGGGTGGTTGGCCATGTGCAAGGCAAATGCCCTACTGCTGTGGTATCGCTCTGTCCCCCCACCCCATATACATTTTAACACCAGCTTGTCCCATTTCACCCAAAGAAATAAACATATTTTTGAAATGCTCTAGCTTTTGATTGGGAATAAATAGTATTTATATGAATCTGGAGAGAACTGAAGTTAACAATATTGAGTTGCTTGATCAATGTAACATGCTCTTAATTTATATTTGGATCTTACAGAATTTCTGTAATACTATTCTTTTTTTTTTTTTTTGGTTATGGATTTTGGGCCACACCCAGTGACGCTCAGGGGTTACTCCTGGTTATGCACTCAGAAATCGCTCCTGGCTTGGGGGACCATATGGGACGCGGGGAGATCGAACTGCGGTTTGTCCTAGGCTAGCACAGGCAAGGCAGACACCTTACTGCTTGCACCACCGCTCTGGCTCCTCTAAATACTATTCTATATTATTATTCATAAAATATCTGTTAAATACATGTTTATTTGAGGAGGGGCGCCTTCCCAAACAGTGCTAAGGCCCAGGGACCCCACTGGGATTCTGAATCCACTGCGCTGGGGATCAACATGAGGACTGGAGTGTGGTTCTGCTAGGACTCTGCAGTGTCAGGGTTACCTGGGCCTCCTGACAGTGCTTGAGGGCCTCCAGAACTGCAACTGGTAATTCTGGGGGGTCCATATACTACAAGGAATCAAACCGAGGTTGACTGCATGCCCTAGTATTGTTGTACTATCTTCTGACCTCTTCTTGTTGTTGATTTGCTTTTATTTTTATTTTATTTTATTTTATTTTATTTTGGTTTTTGGGCCACACCCGGCGGTGCTCAGGAGTTACTCCTGGCTGTCTGCTCAGAAACAGCTCCTGGCAGGCACGGGGGACCCTATGGGACACCGGGATTCGAACCAACTACCTTAGGTCCTGGATCGGCTGCTTGTGAGGCAAACGCCGCTGTGCTATCTCTCCGGGCCCTTATTTGCTTTTAAAATAGTATTGTAAGGGGCAGAGTGATAGCACAGCGGTAAGATGTTACCATGTTGCACGCCGCCAATACAGGGTGGACCCCAGTTCTAATCCCAGCATTCCATATGGTCCCCCAAGTCTGCCAGGAGCGACTTCCAAGTGCAGAGCCAGGAGTGACCTCTGAGCACCACCGGGTGTGACCCAAAATTAAAATCAAAACAAAAACAAATTAGGGTCCAGAGCAGTGGAGCAAGCAGTAGGGCATTTGCCTTACACAAGGCTGACTTTGAATAGACAGTGGTTTGATCAACCAGCATCCCATATGGTCCCCAAGCCAGAAGCGATTTCTGAGTGCATAGCCTGGAGTAACCCCTGAGCATCACCAGATGTGGCCCAAAAAAAACAAACAAAAAATAGCATTGTAGGGGGGCTGGAGTGATAGCACAGCTGTAGGGCATTTGCCTTGCATGCTACTGACCCAGAACAAACCTGGATTTAATTCCCGGCATCCCATATGATCCCCTGAGCCTGCCAGGGGTGATTTCTGAGTGCAGAGCCAGGAATAACCCCTAAACAACGCCAGGTGTGGTCCCCCAAAAAAAGAATTGTAGGTGATATCTTTCAATACTGTCCTCTTGTTACATTATATATTCATAAACAATTGTTCTTAACATTGATTTGCTATTCAATAAGCTTGACAAACACTCATAATTATGTAAATTTACATGTAGATTCTCTTGAATGCTTATGCTCACCATAATGTAATTTGAACATAATGGTTGTTTAGATGTTGTTTGGTTTGGGGGCCACACTTAGCTGTGCTCAGGGCTTACTCATGACTGCAGGGATCACTGCCACACTACTGGCAGTGCTCAGAGGACCATATGAAGTGATAGAAATAAACAGACATCAGGGGCCGGGCGGTGGCGCTCGAGGTAAGGTGCCTGCCTTACCTGCGCTAGCCTAGGAGACGGACCGCGGTTCGATCCCCCGGCGTCCCATATGGTCCCCCAAGCCAGGAGCGACTTCTGAGCGCATAGTCAGGAGTAACCCCTGAGCGTCACCGGGTGTGGCCCAAAAACCAAAAAAAAAAAAAAAGAAATAAACAGACATCAGCAGAATGCAAGGCAAGGACCTGTGCCAAACTCAGGTCTTATTTGATCTTCTTTTTTTTTTTTTTTTTTTTTTGGTTTTTGGGTCACACCCGGCAGCACTCAGGGGTTACTCCTGGCTTCATGCTCAGAAATCGCTCCTGGCCAGCTCGGGGGATCATATGGGACACCGGGATTCGAACTGATGACCTTCTGCATGAAAGGCAAATGCCTTACCCTTTATGCTATCTCTCTGGCCCTTATTTGATCTTCTTAACAATTCTTTTCCATTTTATTTCTTTCTTAGTGTTTTGCTCTAGTCCACACCTTCAATACTTTATGCATAGATATAAAAGCAAGGGTTTGTGCATCCTTGCAAGTCTCAAAGTAAGAGTCTTTTACCTATATTTTTTGAAAATAATAACTTATGGGTCTGGAGCAATAGTATAGCAGATAAGGTCACTTGCCTTGCAGGAGGCAGATCCGGGTTTGATCCCCAGCATCCATACGGTTTCTGAACCCCTTAGGAGTAATTCTTTTTTGTTTGTTTGTTTTTGTTTTTGGGTCACACCCGGCAGCGCTCAGGGATTACTCCTGGCTCTATGCTCAGAAATCGCTCTTGGCAGGCTCAGGGGACCATATGGGATGCCAGGATTTGAACCACCGACCTTCTGCATGCAAGGCAAATGCCTTATCTCCTTAGGAGTAATTCTTGATTCAGAACTAGGAGTAACCCCTGAGCACTGCTAGATGTGACCCAAAACAAAAACAAAAATAATGATTTTGGGTCCAGGGATATGGTTCAATGGTAGAGCACTTCCCTTGTATGTTTGAAGTCCTGGGTTTAATTTTCAGCACCATTGGAAGTGACCCCAGTCATGTGTGACACCAAAATGCAATGATAATAATAATAATAATATTTGCATTAAAGAGGTAGGATATGGGGGCCGGTGAGGTGGCGCTAGAGGTAAGGTGTCTGCCTTGCAAGCCAAGGAAGGACATCGGTTCGATCCCTTGGCGTCCCATATGGTCCCCCCAGGCCAGGGGCAATTTCTGAGCGCTTAGCCAGTAGTAACCCCTGAGCATCAAACGGCTATGGCCCGAAAAACCAAAAAAAAGAAAAAGAGATAGGATATGGGGCCAGAGAATAGCATGGAGGTAGGGTGTTTGCCTTGCATAGGAGCTCAGGCATGTGCTTACATGTAACTTTAGTTTCTAAAACTCTAATTCAATCCCTGGCACTACAGCTGTCCCCTAAACACCACTGGGAGTCATTCCTGAGCATAAAGCTAGGATTAGGGGGGCCGGAGAGATAGTATGGAGGTAAGGCATTTGCCTTTCATGCAGAAGGTCATCGGTTCGAATCCCGGCGTCCCATATGGTTTCCTGTGCCTGCCAGGAGCAATTTCTGAGCATGGAGCCAGGAATAACCCCTGAGCACTGCCGGGTGTGACCCAAAAACCACAAAAAAAAAAAAAAAAAAAAAAGCTAGGATTAGCCTCTTTAATATGTTGCCCCCAAATTAAAAACTATTATTATTATTATCATTATTTTTATTATTATTAGTTAGAATGATTATTCTTTTGTGTGTGTGTGTGTGGTTTTTGGGTCACACCCGGCAGTGCTCAGGGGTTATTCCTGGATCCAGGCTCAGAAATTGCTCCTGGCAGGCACGGGGGACCATATGGGACACCGGGATTCGAACCGATGACCTCCTGCATGAAAGGCAAACGCCTTACCTCCATGCTATCTCTCCGGCCCCAGAATGATTATTTTTATAGCTAGAAGACAGACAGTTCAAAACACTGGAGTATATGCCTTGCATGTAATCCTGAGAAATCCTGAGTTTGATCCCCAGAACCTCATAGACAAGGCAACCCAACCTGGGGAGGAGGCCCACTCATCCTCTAAAACCACTATTTAAAAAGTTGCAGGGAACTCAGTGTTCATGAAATGAACACCTCAATGAGAAGCCTCTTAAAAGGAGTAACAGCAGCTGAGGATGGGATTGGTGAGCCAGAGGATAAGATGCAGAACAACTTTATACAGCAGAAGAGATTGGAAAAGAACCTTAAAGCAAATGATCAATGAATAAACTATTCAAAAAATGTGAACAGGGGGCCAGAGAGATAGCATGGGGGTAGGGCATTTGCCTTGCATGTAAAGGACGGTGGTTTGAATTCCAGCATCCCATATGGTCCCCTGAGCCTGCCAGGAGTGATTTCTGAGAATAGAGCCAGGAGTAATCCCTGAGCGCTGCCAGGTATGACCCAAAGAAAACAAACAAAAAAATGTGAACGGATGAAAATAGAAGTCTTTGGGGCCGGAGAGATAGCATGGAGGTAAGTAAGGCGTTTGCCTTTCATGCAGGAGGTCATCAGTTCGAATCCCGGCGTCCCATATGGTCCCCCCGTGCCTGCCAGGAGCAATTTCTGAGCGTGAAGCCAGGAATAACCCCTGAGCACTGCCGGGTGTGACCCAAAAACCACAAAAAAAAAAAAAAAAAGAAAGAAAGAAAAAGAAAAAGAAAATAGAAGTCTTTTATAAACTCAACAGAAACAACATAGTTGGGGAAGAAGAATAAAAAGAGAAAAGGAAGAAGAGGAAGAAAAAGTGGAGGAAGAGGAAGAAGTGGAAGAGGAAGAAGAAAAAGAAGAGGAAGAAGAGGAGAAAGAGGAAGAAGGAAAAGAAGAGAAGCAAGAAGATGAGAAGAGGGGGCCGGGTAGGTGGCGCTGGAGGTAAGGTGTCTGCCTTGCAAGCGCTAGCCAAGGAAGGACGGTGGTTCGATCCCCCGGCGTCCCATATGGTCCCCCCAAGCCAGGGGCAATTTCTGAGCACATAGCCAGGAGTAACCCCTGAGCGTCAAACGGGTGTGGCCCAAAAACCAAAAAAAAAAAAAAAAAGAAGAAGATGAGAAGAGGAAAAGGGGAAGAAGAGAAAGAAGAAAATGAAGAAGAGGAGGAGAAAGAAAAAGAAATAGAGGAGGAGGAAGAGTAAAAGAAGAAAAGGGGAAAAAGGAAAATAGACTAAAGATTTATTTTTAATTTCTTTTTTTTATAATAGTGTCTTTAAACACTGTGATTATAAATATGTCTGTAATTGGGTTTCAATTTAAAAAAAAAAAGTTACAGGGGCCGGAGAGATAGCACAGTGGTAGGGGGTTTGCCTTGCATGCGGCCGACCTGGGAAGGAATTTGGTTCGATTCCCGGTATCCCATATGGTCCCTCAGCCTGCTGGGGGCAATTTCTGAGACCAGAGTCAGAAGTTATCTCTGAGCACTGCTGATTGTGGCCCCAAAACCAATCAATTAATAAATAAAGTTTTAAAAAAATAAAATAAAAAGTTGCATTGTCGGGGCTGGAGAGATAGCATGGAGGTAAGGCATTAATCCCGGCATCCCATATGGTCCCTGAGCTGGTGGGAGCAATTTCTGAGAGTAGAGCCAGGAGTGGCTCCTGAGCGCTGCCGCGTGTGACCCCCCCCCCCAAAAAAAAAAAAAGTTGGATTGTCTTCAGAGCCAGGGAGATAACTCAAAGGACTGGAGATGAGGCTTTGAGTTCATGGCCAGGCTTGCATTCCCCGCACTCTCTGCTCATCTGGGGAAGGTGTACTTGTGAGTATGCCTTAGTCTTACCCAAGCATAACAGGTTTTTCTGGGAGTGCCATAAAGATTTAAAGCACAACTGGAGAGGTTCCCCCCAAAATTTTTGTTACAGTTTTTTTGAAGATGTCATTTATCATTTTTTTCCTTGCTTTTTGCTGAGTTTTATTTCAAATGAATGTGAATCTTTTGTTGTTTGTTTTGAGCCATACTAGGTAATACTCAGAGGTTACTCTTAGCTCTGCAATCAGGAATTACTCCTGGTGGACTTGAGAGACTATATGGGATGCTGAGTATCAAATCCAGGTTGGCTGTATGCAAGACAAACTCCCTACCCTTTACTATCTCTCCAGCCCAACTTTAAGTGGATGTTAAGTCTTACAAAAACTTTTGTGTGTGTTGTCACTATAGACATTATAGGCGAACTTATGTGATGTCATAATTCATGATTCTGACTTCACAGTGGACATTATGAGACGTACGTTCTGATGTCACAGTGGAAATTAAGATGCAGGACTGGAGAGATAGCATGGAGGTAAGGCGTTTGCCTTTCATGCAGAAGGTCATTGGTTCAAATCCCGGCATCCCATATGGTCCCTCGAGCCTGCCAGGAGCGATTTCTGAGTGTGGAGCCAAGAGTAACCCCTGAGCACTGCTGGGTGTGACCCAAAAACCAAACCCCCCAAAAAAAGATGCACACATCTTGAGGCCATTGTTAATTATTGTGACATCACAATGGACATTTTGATGAACCCTTCTATAAAGTCATAACTCATGGTTGTGATGTCACAGAATCCTTTATGATGTGCCATACGCGTGAGGTCATATTTTGCTGTTGTGACTTCACAATGGACATTATAATGCACTGCCACTACGACATCATAATTTATGATTGTGACTTCACAATGGACATTTTGATGACTGTATTATGAGATCATAAGTCATTGTGATATCAATTAATATGTGCCACAAGCTATGAGGTCATAATTCACCATTGTAACATCACAATAAACATTATGATGCAAACCACTATGAGGTTATAAAAAACTTTTTTGTATCTATTAAGATATTCATGTAACTTTCCTCTTAATACATAAAGCTACAGTGAATTCTCAAATTTTAAGCCAAACTTGCAATTTTAGAATGAATATAACTTGGTTGCATGAAATAATCTTTCGATTTATTGCTAGACTAAATTTGTTAATGTATTTTTTAGATTTTTTGACAATGCATTCATGAATTAGATTGGCCGGTAGCTTACCTTTCTTGTACTATCTATGATAAGTATTTGGTATCAAGGTTATGTCAGCAATATAAAATGCACTGGGTATGTATAAAAGGGTAGCCCTTTTATAGTCTATGAAAATGCATTGGATAGCTCTTTTATATTCTGTGAAATAATGTAATTTTGGCATCACTTCTTCCTTGAATGTTTGGTATAACTTACTTGGAGAAGCCATCTGGGCCTGGAGTTCTTTTTATGAAATTTATATTTCTTTTTGGTGGAATGGGGAGAGGCAATACTAAGGAGTACTCGGATTTGAACCTAGCCGTGCTCAGGAGACCTGATGAGGGTCAGGAATCAAACAGAGCCAGCTGTGTGTGCAAGGCAAGCAACTTACTCCCTATTTCTGGCCCTACTTCTTTCTCTAGATCTACTATCTCTCTGGCCCTACTAAATTAAAAAAAATGTGGGGGAGGGATATGGAGTCACACCCAGTTGTGCTCAGGGTGTCCTCATGGCTCTGCTCAGGGATCACTCCTGGTAAGATTCAGGAGATCGTGTGAGGTGCTGTTAATGGAACTGCATAGGTTGCATGCAAGCAAGAACGCTACCCACTGTACTATCTCTCCAGCCTGTTTTAGTTCTTTTGGCTAAATCTCAAGGAGCATGGTACTGAATCAAATCTTAAGAATATATTTGGGGGGGCCGGGCGGTGGCGCTAAAGGTAAGGTGCCTGCCTTGCCTGCGCTAACCTTGGACGGACCGCGGTTCGATCCCCCGGTGTCCCATATGGTCCCCCAAGCCAGGAGCAACTTCTGAGCACATAGCCAGGAGTAACCCCTGAGCGTTACTGGGTGTGGCCCAAAAACCAAAAAAAAAAAAAAAAAAAAAAGAATATATTTGGGGGCCCGGAGAGATAGCACAGCGGCGTTTGCCTTGCAAGCAGCCGATCCAGGACCAAAGGTAGTTGGTTCGAATCCCGGTGTCCCATATGGTCCCCCGTGCCTGCCAGGAGCTATTTCTGAGCAGACAGCCAGGAGGAACCCCTGAGTAATGCCGGGTGTGGCCCAAAAACCAAAAACCAAAAAAAAGAATATATTTGGGGGGGCCGGAGTGATAGCGCAGCGGTAGGGTATTTGCCTTGCACACAGCTAGTCCAGGATAGACCTCAGTTCGATTCCCAGCATCCCATATAGTCCCCCAAACCAGGAGTGGATTTCTGAGGCATAGCCAGGAGTATTCCCTGAGCATCACTGGTGTGGCCCAAAAACAAAAACAAAAGAATATATTCGGGGGGGCTGGAGCAATAGTACAGTCAGTAGACGCTTGCCTTGCACACAGCCAACCTGGGTTTGATCCTGGGCATCCCATATGGTCTCCTGAGTACCCCCAGGAGTAATTTTTGAGCACAGAGCCAGGAGTAACACCTGAGAGTATCCAGGTGTGGCCCCAAAATAAAACAAAGAAACAAACAAAAATAATATATTTGTGGGGCCGGAGAGATAGCATGAGGTAAGGCATTTGCCTTGCATGCAGAAGGTCAGTGGTTCGAATCCTGGCATTCCATATGGTCCCCCGAGCCTGCCTGGAGCAATTTCTGAGTGTGGAGCCAGAAGTAACCCCTGAGCACTGCTGGGTGTGACCCCCCCCCAAAAAAAAAAAAAACCCTTCAGATCAGTGGAATAGGCTTGAGTTCTCAGACAATGTTCCCCAGACATACAATCACCTAATTTTTGACAAAGGAACAAGAAATCCTAAGTGGAGCAGGGAAAACCTCTTCAATAAGTGGTGCTGGCAGAACTGGTTAGCCACTTGCAAAAAAGCGAACATAGACCCCCAGTTAACATCATGTACGAAGGTAAAATCCAAATGGATTAAAGACCTTGATGTCAGACCAGATACCATAAGGTATATAGAACAACACGTAGGTAAAACACTCCATGACATTGAGACTAAAGGCATCTTCAAGGAGGAAACTGCACTTTCCAAACAAGTGAAAGCAGAGATCAACAGATGGGACTATATTAAGCTGAGAAGCTTCTGCACCTCAAAAGAAATAGTACCCAGGATACAAGAGCCACCCACCGTGTAGGAGAAACTATTCACCCAACACCCTTCAGATAAGGGGCTAATATCCAAAATATATGGGGCACTGACAGAACTTTACAAGAAAAAAAATCTAATCCCATTAAAAAATGGGGAGAAGAAATGAACAGACACTTTGAAAAAAATGAAATACAAATGGCCAAAAGGCACATGAAAAAATGCTCCTCATCACTAATCATCAGGGAGATGCAAATCAAAACAACGATGAGATGCCATCTCACACCACAGAGATTGGCACACATCACAAAGAATGAGAACAGGGGCCGGAGAGATAGCATGGAGGTAAGGCGTTTGCCTCTCATGCAGAAGGTCATCAGTTCGAATCCCGGCGTCCCATATGGTCCCCCGTGCCTACCAGGAGCAATTTCTGAGCCTGGATCCAGGAATAACCCCTGAGCACTGCCGGGTGTGACCCAAAAACCACAAAAAAAAAAAAAAAAAAAAGAATGAGAACAATCAGTGCTGGCGGGGACGTGGAGAGAAAGGAACTCTTATCTACTGCTGGTGGGAATGCCGTTTAGTCGTTTAGTCCAACCTCTATGGAAAACGTATGGAGATTCCTCCAAAATCTGGAAATTGAGCTCCCATTCGACCCAACTATTCCACTCCTAGGGATATACCCTAAGAACACAAGAATCCAATACAAAAACCCCTTTCTCACACCTATATTTATTGCAGTACTATTCACAATAACCAGGCTCTGGAAACAACGAAGATGCCCTTCAACAGACAAATGACTAAAGAAACTGTGGTACGGGGCCGGAGAGATAGCATGGAGGTAAGGCGTTTGCCTCTCATGCAGAAGGTCATCGGTTTGAATCCCGGCGTCCCATATGGTCCCCCGTGCTTGCTAGGAGCAACTTCTGAGCATGGAGCCAGGAGTAACCCCTGAGCAACTGCCGGGTAAGACCCAAAACCAAAAAAAAAAAAAAAAAAAAAGAAACTGTGGTACATATGCACAGTGGAATATTATGCAGCCATCAGGAGAGATGAAGTCATAAAATTTTCCTATACATGGATGTACATGGAATCTATCATGCTGAGTGAAATAATTCAGAGGGGGAGAGAGAGAGAGACGCAGAATAGTCTCACTCATCTATGGGTTTTAAGAAAAATAAAAGTCATTTTTGCAACAAGACGAGGGCTGGGGGCCGGGCGGTGGCGCTGGAGGTAAGGTAAGCCTTACCTGCGCTAGCCTAGGAGACGGACCGCGGTTCGATCCCCCGGCGTCCCATATGGTCCCCCAAGCCAGGAGCGACTTCTGAGCGCATAGCCAGGAGTAACCCCTGAGCGTCACCGGGTGTGGCCCAAAAACCAAAAAAAAAAAAAAAGACGAGGGCTGGAACTTCCAGCTCACTACAAAGAGTGGTGAGTGCAGTTATAGAAATAACTACACTGAGAACTACCATAATCATGTGAATGAATGAGGGAACTGGAAAGCCTGTCTAGAGTACAGGTGGGGGTGGGGTGGGAAGGAGGGAGATTTGGGACATTGGTGGTGGGAATGTTTCACTGGTGAAGGGGAGTGTTCTTTACATGACTGAAACCTAATCACAATCATATTTGTAATCAAGATGTTTAAATAAAGGGAAAAAAGGAATATATTTGTTTTAGGGGCTGGAACAGTGGCAGAAAGCAGTAAGGCATCTGCCTTGCCCCATCTACACTCAGAAATTGTTCCTGTAGGCTCAGGGGACCAAATGGGGTGCCAGGATTCAAACCACCGTTTTTCTGCATGCAAGGCAAATGCCCTACCTCCATGCTATCTCTCTGGCTCTCTTTCTCCACCTTTTATTCATTTTTTTCTGTTGCTTGTATTTTTGGCCACATATGGCAGTGTGCCAGAATTCAAACTAAGGCCTTTGGCCATATGTTATACAAGTGCCTTTAACTTTTTTTTTTTTTTTTTTTTTGGTTTTTGGGTCACACCCAACAGAGCTCAGGGGTTGCTCCTGGCAGGCATGGGGACCATATGGGATGCTGGAATTTGAACTACCGTCCTTCTGCATGCAAGACAAACATCTTACCTCCATGCTATCTCTCTGGCCCCTGCCTTTAATTTTTGTACTCTATGACTTGTCCTCTAGATCTCTTTGTCTTTTACAGAGCAAGAGGATTTTCTTTTTGTGTGTGTGTTACCATTGTTGTTGTGGGATGGGAGTCTCCTGATGTTGTTTGGGGACCATAGAGTCACAGTTTATAGATAGATAGATAGATCTGGGGAGCACACAGAACCTGGTGTTGAAGTCAAGGTCTCGTACATGCAAGGCATATGCTCTACCTGCTTTGTCATATCCCTGGCCACAGGAAGTGGGTTTATTTTAGTGAAATCTAACTAGCATTTCTTTCATGTAGCTTCCTTTAGTGTTGCATCTAAAAAGGCACACACACACACACACACACACAGTCAAAGTCTTAGATTTTTGCTTCCATTATCTTCTAGAAGTTTTACAGCTTTGTATTTTACAATTAGGCTAATAATACTTTTGGGGGGGATGGTGGTTTGTTTTGCGACATACCCAGTGATGTTCATGAGTTACTCCTGGCTTTGCGCTAAGAAATTGCTCCTGACAGGTTTAGGGACCTGCCAGGCTTTGAACCCAGGCCAGTGAACCCAGGTTGTCTTCATGCAAGGCAAAAGTGCTACCCGTGTTCTATAGCTCCAGTCCATGGTACATTCTTTTTGTGTGTGTGTGGTTTTTTGGGTCACACCCGGCAGTGCTCAGGGTTTTTTTCTGGTTCCGGGTTCAGAAATTGCTCCTGGCAGGCACGGGGGACCATATGGGATGTCAGGATTCGAACTGATGACCTTCTACATGAAAGGTAAATGCCTTACCTCCATGCTATCTCTCTGGCCCCCCATGGTACATTCTTAAGTCAATTTTTGTGAAACATTAAAATCTGTATCTAGATGAACTTTTAATCTATGTGGGTAATCAGGTTATTAAAAAAAACGTTATTTACTTATTGTTTGATTGATTGGTTTTTGGGCCACACCGGTGGCACTTAGGGGCCACTCCTGGCTATGCACTCAGAGATTGCCCCTGGCATCTGACGGACCAGCCGGGAATTAAACTGGGTCCCTCCTGGGTCAACCGCATGCAAGGCAAATGCCCCACTGATTTGCTATCTCTCAGGCCCCAACCAGGTTGTTTTTTTTTTTAAGCATCATTTATTGAAGAGCTTATCTTGTACTCCTTTATTAAAGATCTGGTGAGGGAATCTATTTCTGGACTCTCAGTCTGTTCCTTTGAATTCTTTATTTGCTTTGTGGCCTATATTTTCCTGTCTTAGTAATGTTAGTTTTATAGTAAGTCTTGAAGTGAAGTGAAGTGGCTTCAGACCTCCAAAAATACATTTTATTTGTATTTTATTTCTTTTTGGTTTTGGGTCACACCCAGCAATGCCCAGGGTTACTCCTGGCTCAGTGCTCAGAGATTACTCCTGGCAGTACTCAGGGGACCATATGGGATGCTGAGGATTGAACACTGGTCAGTCATGTGAAAGGTAAGTGTATCTTACCTTGCAGATAATGATAGTCCTTGCTATCCAATCATTCTAGCTCTTACGTGTATTTTTTGTGCAATACTGGATTGACTATTCTGAATCATATGCCTCTCCATATAAAACTTCATAATCATTTTGTCAATATTCATAGAAACAACTTGCTGTTATCTTGATTGTATTGAATTGATAGCTAAGGTGGAAAGAACTGTCATGTTGAAAATATAAGTTTTCCATTAATATACATGGACTTTCTGTTAAGTTCTCTCTCTCCTCTCTCTCTCTCTCTCCCTCTCTCCCTCTCTTTCTCTCTCTCTCCCTCTCTCCCTCTCTCTCTCTTTTTCTGATAGTGCCAGGACCTCATACCTCATACTATAAAACATGTCCTTTAAAATTGAGCCACATATCTAGTTCCAGAAAATAACTTTTTTTTTTTTAATTTTTGAGTCATACCCAGTGTCGCTCAGGGGTTACTTCTGGCTGTGTGCTCAGAAATTACTCCTGGTTTGGGTGACCATATGGGACACCAGGGGACCGAACCACGGTCCATCCTATGTCAGTCACATGCAAGGAAAATGCCCTGCTGCTGCACCACCGCTCAGGCCCCTAGAAAATAAATTTTTGTTTCTTGAGACATCACTTCTAACTCTGTGTTCTGGCATCATTGGGGGACCATATGTGGTATCAGTGGTCAAACAGGGTTTGGCCACATGCAAGGCAATTTCCTTGATCTCTTCATTCTGTGTCTGGCCTCCTATTATTACTTTTTGGGGTATCACATCCTACTGTAATTAGGGCTTATTCCTGACCGAGGGATCACTCCAGAAATGCTCAGGCCAACATATTGGGTACCCAGAAACTAACCTGGTCAGTTGTGTGCAAGACAAATGCTGTATGTCCTGTACTACCAGTCAACTTCCCCCATTATTTTTTTCAAATGGTTTATTTTTATTTTTGAGTAAATATTCAAAGTGGAATAATATACATAGAATTTACATTTTTTTAATTTTGGGCCAGGAGTAACCCAAAAACAACAAAAAAAAATGAGGTTAGAGCAATAGTTAGTGGGGAGGGTGCCTGCCTTGGATGTGGCTGACCCCGGTCCATCTCTGGCACCACATCCCTAGTCCCTTCTGAGCACCACCAGGAGTGATCCCTGAGTGCAAAGCCAGGAGTGAGTTCTGAACACCCTCAGGTATGTCTCAAAAACAAACACACGGGCCCGGAGAGATAGCACAGTGGTGTTTGCCTTGCAAGCAGCCGATCCAGGACCTAAGGTGGTTGGTTCGGATCCCGGTGTCCCATATGGTCCCCGTGCCTGCCAGGAGCTATTTCTGAGCAGACAGCCAGGAGTAACCCCTGAGCAACGCTGGGTGTGGCCCAAAAACAAACAAAAAAACAACAACAACAAAACAAACAAACAAAAAAACACACAAAAGAGCGATAGAGAGAAAAAAATAGTTAAATAATATCAGACAAAGCAGACCTCAGAAAAAGGAAAGTTATTATGTGTAAATGAGAGTACTGCTTATAATAAAGGTGTCATTTCTCCAAGAAAACATAAAACTTCTTAACACGGATCCACATAACAGATGGTTAAATCACATGAGGCTAAAACTGAGAATTGAAAGGAGAAATAGATGTACCTACCAGCATAGCTGGAGACTTCCATGCTCCCCACTGGAACAAACAGACCCAAGGCTTAGAAAAGTGATGCGCCAAACAGACCCAAGCTCAGGAGTTAGGGCACACACAAGGACTCACCCTCACTGTGGCCTCCACCTCAGCACCACCAGTGCGGCCTTGGTAGCCCCTTCGATATAGATGATGCTCATTGGAGATGAAAATATGCTTGCTATTCTACTTTTTTCTTTTTTTTCTTTTTTTTCATTTTTTATAACTTTCTTCTCTCTTCTTTCCTTCCTTCCTTCCTTCCTTCCTTCTTCCCTCCCTCCCTCCCTCCCTCCTTCCCTCCTTCCTTCCTTCCTTCATTCCTTCCTTCCTTCCTTCTTTTCTTTCTTCCTTCCTTCCTTTCTGTTTTGGGCCATACCCAGTGGTGATCAGGGGTTACTCCTGGCTCTGTGCTAAGAAATTGGTCCTGGTAGGCTCTGGGGACCCTATGGGATGCCAAGAATTAAACCCAGGTCTGTCTCAGGTTAGCCACATGCAAGGCAAACACCCTACTGCTGTGTTAACTCTCCGGCCCCTTCTTCTCCCATTTTTATTTAATTCATGTCAGAGTAGTATCTTTCTCCTTCCATTTAATTGTCATCTATGACAATATATCAAAGGTGGACTTCTATTTCTGTTTGGTTGGTTTTAATTTATTTTGGGGCCACACGTTACATTGAATTGTTTTATTTGGAGAAAGTTCTTCCAAAAGAGCAGCTGCAGCTGTTAGGAGAAATGAAGTCATGAAATTTGCTTATCCATGGATAGACATGAAGAGTATCATGCTGAGTGAAATGAATCAGAGGGAGAGGGACAGACATAGAATAATTGTACCCATCTATAGGATATCAAAAAAGGAAATAAATAATAGTATGAGAATAATACCAAAACCAATAGAAATAATGGGTGAAAAGAGCAGTTAAAACAGAGAAGGGGGGGCCGGGAAGGTGGCGCTAGAGGTAAGGTGTCTACCTTGCAAGTGCTAGCGTAGGATGGACTGCGGTTCGATCCCCCGGTGTCCCATATGGTCCCCCCAAGCCAGGAGCGATTTCTGAGTGCTTAGCCAGGAGTATCCCCTGAGCGTCAAACGGGTGTGGCCCAAAAAAAAACAAAACAAACAAAAAAAAAAAACAGAGAAGGGATCACTAAGACAATGATAGTTGAAAATGAACACTTCAACCTCATGAATCTCACCACGAAGAGTGATGAGAAATAACCACATTGCAAACTATCCTAGCAATGAGAATATATGAGGGAAGTGGAAAGCCTGTCTAGAGTACAGTCAGGGGCGGGAGTGGAGGAGGGATATTTGGGTCATTGGTGATGGGCATGTTGCACTGGTGATGGGGGGGGTGTCATCTGATATGACTGACAGCCAACCACAATCATGTTTGTAACCAAGGTGTTTGGAGAAAGTTTTTAATATTTTAATAAAAAATATTAAAAAAAGAAAGAAATGATCACTTTGGACAAGAACTGGGAATTGAAAGGAAATAAAGTGATTATGTGTGATAACCCTTCAGTAACAGTATTGAAAGTCATGGTGCTTAAAAAGAAAAAATGAGAGAGAGAGGAGAGAAGGAGGAGGAGAAGAGAGAGAGGAGAGAGAGGAGAGAGAAGAGAGAGAGTTGGGCTAGGAGTGGGGGTGTGGATGGGACAGGAGGGTAAGTGAGGAAATTAGTGGCAGGAAATGAATACTGACAAAGGGATGGGTTTTGGGACATTGTATGACAGAACTCAACTATTAACAGCTTTTTAAACTGTATCTCCTGTGATTTAATTTTAGAAAAACAGCTGCAAGACAGAGACCACAGCAGCCATCTTGTTCTCCCCCCCCCCCCGTTCTTTCCCTAAACGTGAAAGATGGCTGGTTTCCAAGGAATCACAACAATAAAGGATCAGGAGATAATCAGATTTTTTTCAGTAAATAAACAACAAAATATAAAACTAAAATATCCCATCAAGGAATTTCTACAACTGAATTTTAGCTTCTTATGACTTCTTATCTCTTCTCTCCTTTAGTAGAAAAACACAGTTTAGTCCTGCAAAATCCATTTCTTTTCTTTTTCTTTTTCTTTTTTTTTTGGAGGCACACCTGGCTGCACGTCAGGAATTATTCCTGGGGTGGGAGAGATAGCATAGCATGAAGGTAAGCCATTTGCCTTTCATGCAGAAGGTCGGTGGTTCGAATCCCGGCATCCCATATGGTCCCCTGGGCCTGCCAGAAGCGATTTCTGAGCATAGAGCCAGGAGTGACCCCTGAGCGCTGCTGGGTATAACCCAAAATCCAAAAACAAACAGCAACAACAAAACAAAACAAAAAAAGAAATTATTCCTGGCAGGTTGGGGATGCTGGGGATCAAACCCAGGTCTGCCACCTGCAAGAGAAAGAAAGAAAAGAAGAAAGAAAAAGAAAAGAAAGAAAGAAAGAAAGAAGAAAAAGAAAGAAAGAAAGAAAGAAAGAAAGAAAGAAAGAAAGAAAGAAAGAAAGAAAGAAAGAAAAAGAAAGAAAGAAAGAAAGAAAGAAAGAAAGAAAGAAAGAAAGAAAGAAAGAAAGAAAGAAAGAAAAAAGAGAGAAAGAAGAAAGAAAAAGAGAAAGAAAGAAAGAAGAGAAAGAGAAAGAAAGAAAGAAAGAAAGAAAAGAGAGAGAAGAAGAAAAGAAGAAAGAAAGAAAGAAAGAAAGAAAAGAGAAGAAGAAAGAAGAGAAGAAAGAAAGAAAGAAAGAAAGAAAGAAAGAAAGAAAGAAAGAAAGAAAGAAAGAAAGAAAAAGGAAAGAAAGAAAGAAAGAAAGAAGAGAAGAAAGAAAGAAGGAAAGAAAGAAGAAAGAAGAGAAAGAAGGAAAGAAAGAAAGAAAGAAAGAAAAAAGAAAGAAAGAAAGAAAGAAAGAAAAGAAAAAGAAAGAAGAAAAGAGAAAAGAAAGAGAAAGAAAGAAAGAAAGAAAGAAAGAAAGAAGAAAAGAAAGAAGAAGAAAGAAAGAAAGAAAGAAAGAAAGAAAAAGAAAGAAAGAAAGAAAGAAGAAAGAAGAGAGAAGAGAAGAAGAAAGAAGAAGAGAAAGGAAGGAAAGAAAGAAAAGAAAGAAAGAAAGAAAGAAGAAAGAAAGAAAGAAAGAAAAGAAAGAAAGAAAGAAAAGAAAGAAAGAAAGAAAGAAAGAAAGAAAAAAGAGAAAGAAAGAAAGAAAGGAGAAAGAAAGAAAGAGAGAAAGAAGGAAAGAGAAGAAGAAAGAAAGAAGAAAGAAAGAAAGAAGAAAGAAAGAAAGAAGAAAGAAAGAGAAAGAAGAAAGAAAGAGAAAAAGAGAAGAAGAAAGAAAAAAAGAAAGAAAGAAGAGAAGAAAAAGAAAGAAAGAAAGAAAGAAAGAAAGAAGAAAGAAAGAAAGAAAGAAAGAAAGAAAGAAAGAGAAAGAAAGAGAAGAAAGAAAGAAAGAAGAAGGAAGGAAGGAAGGAAGGAGGAAGGAAGGAAGGAAGGGAAGGAAGGAAGGAAGGAAGGAAGGAAGAGAGAAAGGAAGGAAGGAAGAAAGAGAGAGAAAGGAAGGAAGAAGAAAGACAAAGAAAAAGAAAGAAAAAAGAGGGGCGGGCGGGTGGCGCAAGAGGTAAGGTGCCTGCCTTGCCTGCGCTAGCCTTGGATGGACCACAGTTCGATCCCCCGGCGTCCCATATGGTCCCCCAAGCCAGGAGCAACCTCTGAGCGCATAGCCAGGAGTAACCCCTGAGCGTTACCGGGTGTGGCCCAAAAAAACACAAAAAAAAAAAAAAAAAAGAAAGAAAAAAGAAAGTGGTAGGGCATTTGCCTTTCATGCAGAAGGACTATGTTGAGAATCGGTTCCTTCCATTCCCATCTTTGTTTTTTTTTTTGTGTTTTTTGGTGGGGGATTGGGTTTTGGATCACACCCAGCTGCGCTCAGGAGTTTTTTTCTCGGGTTTTGTACTTCAGAAATCAGTCCTGGCAGGCTTGGGGTACCCTATAGCTGCAGGATTCAAACAGGGGTCCATCCTGTGTTGACTCTTGGCTGCATGCAAAAGCAAACACCTTAACCAATATGCTGTCGCTCACCAGCCACTTGTTGATAGCTTTTATCGTGAATGGATGTTTGGACCCTTATCAAATGCTTTTCTCTGCATCTATTTGAAATGATTATCAAGTGTTTCTTTTGTAGTGCAAAGACTTCTTCATTTGATATAGTCTCATGTTTATCTTTGCTTCCATTTGTTTGGTCAATGGCACTGGATCATGCAGATGTCTCTAGATTCAGTGTAATAAAGGATTCTGCTTATGTTTTCCTCAATATGATTTATGAATTTAGGTCTGATATTAAGGTTTTTAATCCATTTTAATTCACTTTTGTGCTTGGTCTGGTAGTATGAGATGGTATCTAAGTTCATTTTCAAGTTTTTTGTATGTGATCATTCAGGTTTCGCAATATTTTTTTTTTGAAGGGCGGGGGGAGAGGTTTGGGCCTCACCTGGCAGCTCTCAAGGGATTACTCCTGCTCTATGCTCAGAAATCACTCCTGGCAGGCTTGGGGGACCAAATAGGGATGCCATGGGATCAAAACCTGGGTCCTTTCTGGGTCAGTCGCATCCAAGGCCTCTACCACTGTGCTATCACTCCAGCTCCCTCAACATCATTTGTTGAAAATGCTTTCCTTACTCTACTTCTTCCTTTTTAGTCCTTTGTTAAAGATTATCTGTACATATTCCAGAGGATCTGTTTGGGCTTTCAATTTTACTCCATTGATCTGAGAGTTTGTCTTCATTTCCATTAATTATTACACTACAGTTTTTTGGGGGGGTAACATCCTGCAGCACTCAGGGATTACTCTGGCTCCATGCTCAGAAAATCACCCCTGGCAGGCACAGGGGACCATATGAGATGCCTGGATTCCAACCACTGTCCTTCTGCATGAAAGGCAAACGCCTTACCTCCATGCTATGTCTCCGGCCCTGTACACTACACTTTTGATTGCTATGGTTTTGTAGTATAATTTAAAATTGGGGACAGTGACACCTTCCTATCATTTTTCCTAGGATTTCTTTGGTATTGGGGTGGCTATTAATCAAATAAATTTCAACAGCACTTTATCTTTCACTCTTTTTTTTTGTTTGTTTTTTTGTTTTTGTTTTTTTTTGGGGGGGGGCCCACACCCGTTTGACGCTCAGGGGTTACTCCTGGCTATGAGCTCAGAAATCGCCCCTGGCTTGGGGAGACCATATGGGACGCCGGGGGATCAAACCGCGGTCGGTCCTACGCTAGCGCTTGTAAGGCAGACACCTTACCTCTAGCGCCACCTTCCCGGCCCCAACAGCACTTTATCTATGTCCTTTAAAAATGTTATTATATCTGTACCACTTTTTCTTTGGTATGTTTATAATAATGTTAGTGTATGATATCATTCATATGCTATGTAATTCATATAAAATGAAATAGCTCTTAGTATATTTAGAATTGTCAAACCATTGCACTGTCGATTTTAGAATATTTCCTAACCACCATACTATTTCTCCTGCCCCTTATATATATATATATATATTTGGTTTCTGGGTCACACCCAGTGGTGCTCAGGGGTTCCTCCTGGCTTTGAGCTCAGAAATTGCTCCTGGCAGGCACAGGGGACCATATGAGATGCTGGGGATCAAACCACCATCCATCCTGGTTGGCTGTGTGCAAGGCAAACACCCTGCAGCTGTGCTATCTATCCAGTCCCACCTGGAGATATCTTTATATCTATATATTTTTTTTTGTATCTGACTTCTTTCAGTTGACATGATGGTTTCAAGGCTCACTCATGTTGTTACACATATCAGTATTTTATTTTGTTTGTTCTGCGGCTATACGCTGATTTGCAGGGATTTCTCATGCCTCTGTGCTCAGGGATCATTCGTTACAGTGCTCAAGGGACCATCTATGGTGCTGGGTACTGAATCCATGTAGAATATATGCAATGCAAATGTTCCAATCCCTCTACTAGATCTCTGCGCCAGTACTTAATTCTTTTTATGGTACATCATCTTTCATTACTGTGCATTAATCCATTCACTGTTTGACAGGCATTGATCATGTTCCAATTTCTGCCAAATGTGAATAATACTACCATGAATATTTATGTGTAGATCTTGGCGTGCAGATTGTTTATTTCTTTTGAGTAGATTTCTAGGAGTAGCATAAACATTATTAATGATTATTATTATTATTACGTTTTAGGGTCACACCTGGCAGTAGCTGGGGGCTACTCTTGGCTAAGTACTGAGGGTGTCTCCCAGTAGCACTCAGGAGACTGTGTAGTGTCAGGGATTAAACCTGGGCATTCCACATGCAAAGCATTACTCATTGGCCAGAGTCTTCAGGTGCCTTGAAGGGGGCTTGTGAGCTGTTCTCTTGGGGGAATGCCTCATCTTGGGGGCCCCCATGGGCAGCACTTGCAGAGGTCCCGCTAGGCCTCCAAAGTGTGGTTCTTTATTAAGTTTTGCCCTCTCGTTGCTGGGTCCTCTTGAGTTGGCTCCCGCTCCTTCTACCCTGCAGAAAGGAAGCTGGCCTGCTTCCCCCTTGGCCCTACTGGTGCTCATTTGAAGTTCCTGGGGCCAGCCCAGTGGGCGTTGCGGGCTGCCAGCACTAATCACTGCCCTAATCACCGCTGCCTGCCCACGCGGCTGGCTTTGAGAGATGCCAGGGCCTCTGGTGGGAACCGCTCACTGCCCTAATTGGGCTTCTCCTGGGAGGCGGCCGTTGTGCTTCTCACTTGTCTTTACTCTGGCTGCGGCTCTGCCCTCTCAAGGAGGACAGCAGGCTTCCTGGTTCAGCTGGCTCTGCAGCCTGCCAGAGCAGAAGTTCAGCCTTGTTCCCCAGATGGAGCAACAGAAACCCTAGGGTAGACTGGGTCCCTGCCCAAGACCACAGCAAGGCCAGGCAAGGTTGCCAGGAGGAGCTTGCAGAAAAGACCAATGACGGAGCTCCATCCCTCCATGTGCTGGCAACTGGACTGAGTTCCCACAGGAAAAATGACCTCCCTTCAGCTCCTTCCTATGGCTGGCCAGGCTCTGCCAAGCACCTGGCACAGGCTTTGACTGCTGGCGTTCATGAAGATGTGGCCATGTGAGAGATGTGTCATGCACACACACACACACACACACACACACACACACACACACGTGCAGCTTGCCAAAGGATGAGTACAAGACCAAAAGATGAGCACAATAGAAGCAGCTGTCATCCCCTCAGAAACATAGCACAGAAAGCTGGATTGCAAAGGATTACTCTCGCTTTTTTGCTTGGTGCCTCAGTTTAGCCTTCCTAGAAAACAATGTTTTAGAGTCTGATGCCAGGAGAAGGGGAGACCTTGTCTTAGAGAGGTTTGCTGACTTTCTCAGGTATGTCTCAGATCGCTTACAGGCTGGTCCTGGTTTCCTCTGTGGCTTCAGCTCGTTGGGGCTTCCTTCAGTGAAGTTTCTTTCCCCACTCCCAGCACTGTCATGGACCTTTTCTTCTTTTTTGTTTTTGTTTTTGTTTTTGGGTCACACCCAGCAGTGCTCAGGGGTTACTCCTGGCTCTACTCTCAGAAATCGCTCGGGATTTGATGCCGGGATTCGAACCACCATCCTTCTGCACGCAAGACAAACGCCTTACCTCCATGCTATCTCTCCGGCCTGTCATGGACCTTTTCAGCCTCTGCTGTCTTCCCCAGCTTCTTGGTAGATGAGTTCTGTAAGGCACTCTCCAAGTCCATAGAACATTCTATGAGCTTTGGAGTCCGAGCACAGCAGCAGAACGTTTGCCTTGCAAGCGACTGACCCAGGACGGACCTGAGTTCGATCCCTGGCATCCCATATGGTCCCCCAAGCCAGGAGCGATTTCTGAGCGCATAGCCAAGAGTAACCCCTGAGGGCCTGGAGAGATAGCACAATGGCGTTTGCCTTGCAAGCAGCCGATCCAGGACCAAAAGTGGTTGGTTCGAATCCCGGTGTCCCATATGGTCCCCCGTGCCTGCCAGGAGCTATTTCTGAGCAGACAGCCAGGAGTAACCCCTGAGCATCACCGGGTGTGGCCCAAAAAAACAAACAAAAAAAAAAAAAACCAAAAAAAAAAGAGTAACCCCTGAGCATCAATGGGTGTGGGCCCCCCAAAAAAGAACATTCTATGAGCTCTGAGAACAAATCAGCAAATCTTTCTGGTCTTTTCAGAACACTGTGCCTGACTTTTTCTAGTGTGCTTATTCATTCCTTCAGTGACAATTCTCCTGGCCCCTTAAGGTCCCGGGTGCTCTGTCCAGGACATCCAGGCCATAAACCAGAAGGGTCTGTGTCCTCCACTCGTGAACCTAGATTGCTTCAGGCCCACCCAGGGAGCTGAAGGACAGATGCAGACCCCTGTCTGAAAGTTCACAAGTTCCCATTTAAAATAAACCATTTGACTGGCAAACCTTGACTGTGACCTCCCAAAGGATTTGGGAGGCTAAACTTGAATTGGAAATCCTCCGACTTGCAGAGTGGGGGGTGGCCCTGCTGACCCCACCTGACTCCCCTCTCCCTTACCCTCACTGTCCCTTCCCCCCTAACCATAAGATACCTCAAAATACACTCCAGTCCTCATGCCCCAACTTAGTTTTCACCTCTCTGATTTTATTATTTTGTTGTTGTTGTTTGGGGAGAGGGGTTGCATTAGTGGTATGGAGGCTACTCCTAGAGTAGCCAGGGATTGTTCTGGAAGATTCTGGGACAGTGTGGTTCCACACAGGGGTCAAGGGTGGCGGTGTGTCCTCCATTCAGTCTATGGGCTAGACCTCTGCATTCTTTCTCCAGACCTCAACTCTCAGCCTTTATACCCCCCTCCCCAGGGACAGGGGCTATAGGAGAAAGGGAACCTGGGGTCCTGGGGCAGTTTGGAAGGGGAGAGCAGAATCTCTAGGTGGATGCATCCCCTCGTACTAAGGACTCTTGGCCAGTGAGAATGGACAGTGCACCCTTCTTCCTAGGTTTTTTTGTTTTGTTTTTGTTTTGGGGGATACCCAACAGTACTCAGGGGTTACTCCTGGCTCTGTGCTCAGAAATCGCTCCTGGCAGGCTCAGGGGACCATATGGGATGCTGGGGATCAATCTGGGTGTGTCCCAGGTCTGCTGCATACAAGGCAAACTCCCTACTGCTGTGCTATCACTGAGGCCCGTCTTCCTAGCTTTGAGGAGCTGCTCCATCATTGACATCATGTGTCCTGATGACTTTTTGATGCTTGCTTATTTTTTTATTTATTTATTGATTTTTTATTTTATTTATTTATTTTTTTGTTTTTGTTTTTGGGTCACACCCGGTGGTGCTCAGGGGTTACTCCTGGCTGTCTGCTCAGAAATAGCTCCTGGCAGGCACGGGGGACCATATGGGACACCGGGATTTGAACCAACCACCTTTGGTCCTGGATCGGCTGCTTGCAAGGCAAACGCCGCTGTGCTATCTCTCCGGGCCCTCATTTATTTATTTTATTTTGGATTTTGGGCCATACCTTGTGACACTCAGGGGTTACTCTGGCAATGTGCTCAGAAATTGCTCCTAGCTCGGGGGACCATATGGGACGCCGAGGATCAAACCTCAGTCCATCCTGGATCAGCTGTGTGCAAGGCAAACACCCTACCTCTGCGCCATCACTCCAGCTCTTCTTGTTTTTATTTTCTTCTTTGCCAGGGACCTTAAACTGTGGGTAGACAAGATCCCCTTGAGCATATGCAGCAGGGCCACTGACTTGTCCTGGATACTTTCTAATTCACAGAGCTGCCTCTGGGTCCTTTCTCAGGATTTTTTATTTTTCGAAGGAGTAGGGCTTACTCCTGGCACAGTGTTCAGTAATCTCTCACAGTATGTGCGGGGACCATCTGTGGTGCCAAGGATTGAACCCGGGCTGATTGCATCACTTTGGGATAAGTGCCTTCCCCACTGTATTATTACTCCAACCCCTGGGTCCTTCCTTTCTTGCTGGAGATTCGGCGCATCAGAGAGAGCTGTCATGTTTGTCAGGGGTACTGGGGATAAAATTCAAGACCTTCAGCCATGGAGCCATCCTCCTAGTACTAGGTATTCAGAGGATACATAATCCTTGGTCCACCGTCCCTGAAGCCATTTTTCTGAAAGAAATTCCTATTGAGTATGGATGGAGAGTTCTGTGCTAACTTGGCCTTTATGAAAACTAATTTCTTTCTTTTTTGGGGGGTGGGTGGGTTTGGAACATACCTGGTGGTGCTCAGGGGTTACTCCTGGCTCTACACTCAGAAATCACTTCTGGCAGGCTCAGGGATGCCAGAAATCGATCCCAGGGTCTGTCCTGAATCAGCTGCATGCAAGGCAAACACCCTACCCCTGTGCTATCACTCCAGCCCCTGAATTTTAGTTTTTGAATGTAGCAGCTTTTAAGCTCCAAGAAGTCTGTCCTGCAGAACCAGGGAAGGGCTGATTATTGCCTTCTGCACCAGTCAGGCCCATGCGTCATCACAGACCACCCTGTGGGCCACATCCTGCAACACTTCTTGACCTCCTGGCATATTTGCAGACAGAAGGGTGGTGGTGACAGAGGGCGGAGATGGGGTACTTGGCAGGCCTGCTGAATCCTTTGGGGCCAGGGCAGGCTATTCCTTTGTAGTTACCCTGATTCCTCAAGGGGATTGAACTCTGATCAACAGCCTTACAGAGCTGTCATCAGTCAAGGGAGCCTCAGGCAACTGCCTCCTTCTGCAGCCTTCCTGCCAGCTCTTTCCTTTCCTTTTCCCACTGCCTTGAGGGAGGCTGACAGGCTGACCCAGTATCACCCCTGGGGCTCTTGCAGCCGACTCCTGCCCCTCGCTTCAGGCCAAACTTGTCTTTGTTTCTTCTCCCACTGCTCTTGGAGTTTGCTGGGTTTTGTAGATTTAAAATGGTATGAAGGAATGTAGCTCAGTGTTAGAGCATTTGCCTTGCATGTGATGCCTTGAGTCAGAACCTCAGCATTTTCAGGACGGAAGAGATGGCGCTAGCTGTAGGGCGTTTGCCTTGCAAGCAGTAATCCAGGATGGACTGTGGGATGGTGGTTCGAATCCCGATCCTGGCATCCCATATGGTCCCCGGAGCCTGCCAGGAGTAACCTGAGTGCTGCCGCGGGGGGGGGGGGGGTTGGCTCCCCCAAAAGAACTTCAGCATTTCCAACACACATGTACACACACACATACACACACACACACACACACACACACAACTACACATTTTTCTAGGTAAAAGCATAAACTAGTCACATTGTTTTCAAGATCATAGTCACACAAATGTCATTTGTGTCTAATTATTTACCCTTTTTTTTTTTTTTTTGGTTTTTGGACCACACCCGTTTGACGCTCAGGGGTTACTCCTGGCTATGTGCTCAGAAATCGCCCCTGGCTTGGGGGGACCATATGGGACGCCGGGGGATCGAACCGCGGTCCGTTCCTTGGTAGCGCTTACAAGGCAGACACCTTATCTCTAGCGCCACCTTCCCGGCCCCTAATTATTTACCCTTTAGATATTTTAGTTCTGTTACAAAGTGTACAGAGGGACAGATTTAATTAAGATATTTTTGCTGTTTTTTTTTTTCAGGCTGATACTTCTTTTATTTTTAGGGATCACATAGGAGTCACCCTTACTTAGTGCTGAGGGGTTACTCTCAGCAGTGTTCAGTGGTTCATGCATTGGATTGAACACCGGCCGCTCACATACAAGGCATGGATCCAGCCTGGTGAGCGATTGCTCCTGTCCCAGACTGATAATTTCCTTTATTTACTTTCTTTTAAAAATGTTTCGGTCTAGGCCCAGAGAGATAGCACAGCAGCGTTTGCCTTGCAAGCAGCCAATCCAGGACCAAAGGTGGTTGGTTCGAATCCCGGTGTCCCATATGGTTCCCCGTGCCTGCCAGGAGCTATTTCTGAGCAGACAGCCAGGAGTAACCCCTGAGCACCGCCGGGTGTGGCCCAAAAAAAACAAAAAAACAAAAAAAAATGTTTCAGTCCTTGGCCAGAGTGATAGTACAGAGAATAAAGCATTGCCCTTGTCTGTGGCTGACCCGGGTTCAATCCACAGCATCGAATATGGTCCCCTGAGCTTGCAATGAGGATTTCTGAGTGCGGCCACCAGTTGTGGCCCAAAAGCAAAAAAAAAAAAAAAAAAGAGTTAACAACCTAGGTAGAATCTTTCTCTATTTTTCCAGTTTGGGGACCACACCCATCGGGACTACTTCCAGCTCAGTGCTCAGGGTCCTTAGGGAACCATGTGATCCCAGGGATCAAATCCAGGGTTTCGATAGACTGAGCATAGGGTATTGCTTTCATGTTATGGGAACTTCCATATATTGAGGTTCCATCGTTAGAGCTCTGGCTTTTACCTCTCTGGCCCAACCGAAGCAGAACCTTTATGCTTTGACTAATTCCTCAGGGAAGAATAATTGGAATTTTCTGGTTTAGAAATCTTCCCTTTGGAAGTTGCACAGGAAAACAGATATTGTTCCTCATCAGTGTGTCTCTGTGTGTGAGCCATACGAGTGTCCAACATATTTATGCATGTGAAGTGGTGTAGTCATGAGAGACAAGTGTTAGGTGTGGCAAGAAAGCTTTGGGGAGGGCCCGGAGAGATAGCTTGCCTTGCAAGCAGCCGATCCAGAACCTAAGGTGGTTGGCTCGAATCCCGGTGTCCCATATGGTCCCCCGTGCCTGCCAGGAGCTATTTCTGAGCAGACAGCCAGGAGTAACCCCTGAGCACTGCCAGGTGTGACCCCCCCAAAAGCAAAAAAAAAAAAAAAAAGAGTTAACAACCTAGGTAGAATCTTTCTCTATTTTTCCAGTTTGGGGACCACACCCATCGGGACTACTTCCAGCTCAGTGCTCAGGGTCCTTAGGGAACCATGTGATCCCAGGGATCAAATCCAGGGTTTCGATAGACTGAGCATAGGGTATTGCTTTCATGTTATGGGAACTTCCATATATTGAGGTTCCATCGTTAGAGCTCTGGCTTTTACCTCTCTGGCCCAACCGAAGCAGAACCTTTATGCTTTGACTAATTCCTCAGGGAAGAATAATTGGAATTTTCTGGTTTAGAAATCTTCCCTTTGGAAGTTGCACAGGAAAACAGATATTGTTCCTCATCAGTGTGTCTCTGTGTGTGAGCCATACGAGTGTCCAACATATTTATGCATGTGAAGTGGTGTAGTCATGAGAGACAAGTGTTAGGTGTGGCAAGAAAGCTTTGGGGAGGGCCCGGAGAGATAGCTTGCCTTGCAAGCAGCCGATCCAGAACCTAAGGTGGTTGGCTCGAATCCCGGTGTCCCATATGGTCCCCCGTGCCTGCCAGGAGCTATTTCTGAGCAGACAGCCAGGAGTAACCCCTGAGCACTGCCAGGTGTGACCCCCCCAAAAAAAAAGAAAGAAAGAAAGAAAGAAAGACAGAAAGCCAGAACGAAAGAAAGACAGAAACACAGACAGAAAGCAAGAAAGAAAGAAATAAGAAAGAAAGAAAGAGAGAGAGAGAGAGAAAGAGAGAGAGAGAAAGAAAGAAAGAAAGAAGAAAGAAAGAAAGAAAGAAAGAGAAAGAAAGAAAGAAAGAAAGAAAGAAAGAAAGAAAGAAAGAAAGAAAGAAAGAAAGAAAGAAAGAAAGAAAGAAAGAAAGAAAGAAAGAAAGAAAGAAAGAAAGAAAGAAAGAAAGAAAGAAAGAAAGAAAGAAAGAAAGAAAGAAAGAGAAAGCAAACAAGCTTTGGGGAATGTTTTTGTTTTTGTTTTTGTTTTTGTTTTTTTGGTTTTTGGTTTTTGGGCCATGCTCAGGGGTTACTTCTGGCTCTGCACTCAGAAATCACTCCTGGGGGGCCGGGCGGTGGCGCTAAAGGTAAGGTGCCTGCCTTGCCTGCGCTAGCCTTGGATGGACCGCGGTTCGATCCCCCGGTGTCCCATATGGTCCCCCAAGCCAGGAGCAACTTCTGAGCACATAGACAGGAGTAACCCCTGAGCGTTACCGGGTGTGGCCCAAAAACCAAAAACAAACAAACAAACAAACAAACAGAAATCACTCCTGGCAGACTTGGGGGAGACCATATGGGACGCTGGGAATTGAACCACTTTGGGTCCTGGATCTGCCATGTGCAAGGCAAATGCCCTAATGCTGTGCTATTGTTCCAACCCCCTAGTCTTAATTTTTATTTTACTTTATTTACTTATTTATTTTGTGGTGGTGGTGTTGGTGAAGCTCAAGGTTTACTCCTAGTTCTGCTCTCAGGGATCCCTTTGGGGTGCTTTGTAGGGTCCTATGGAGTGCAGGGATTGAATTGGGCTAATAAAGTGCAAGGCCCTCTCCTGTACTATGTATCAGACCAGGCCTTCTGGTGTTAATTTTAAAGCACTAACCACATTACCTGCTAATGTGTTAAACTTTTTTTTTTGTTTGTTTGTTTTGGGTCACACCCAGCAGCACTCAGGGGTTTCTCCTGGCTTTACGGCTCAGAAATCTCACCTGGCAGGCTCCGGGGACCATATGGGATGTTGGGATTTGAACCATTGATCTTCTGCATGAAAGGCAAACACCTTACCTCCATGCTATTTCTCTGGCCCTGTGTTAAACTTTTTTTTAAAAGAGGGGCTACTCAGTGGATCGGGACCACTTCTGAAAGTGTTCAGGGCCCAAAGAGTTGCCAATAATTGAATCCAGGGCCCCTTCATGAAAAGCTTCTGTTATGATCTTTAGCCCCATCTTTCTGGTTTTATTTATTTATTTATTTATTTATTTATTTATTTATTTATTCTTTTGGAGGTAGGAGGTCATATCTGGCGATGCTCAGGGGTTATTCCTGGTTCTGCACTCAGGAGTCACCCTTGGAGAGCTCAGGGGATCATATGGGATGCCAGAGATCAAACCTGGGTCGACCAGTTTCAACGCAAGCACCCTATCCACTGTACCATGGCTGCATGTTTTTAATTCCTCTCCCCACAAAACAGTCAAGTAACACAGATCCTCTCACTCCTATCCTGAGTTATTCACACTCCCATTTCCAAAGCCCAGGACTCATTTAGTTCCAGCAGCTCCTTAAAAAAAAAAAAAAAAAAACTGCATGGTCCCCTTGTCTTCAAGGTTCACAGAGACTTGCTCAAGTCAGTCAAGCTGGGATCCCCTTCCCCATTTGTTGTGCTGTCTGGTGAGCTCTGTCCCTCTCTCTTCTGGGACAAGGTTCCCCCTGGGAGGAGAGGTACCATATCATCTGCCTTTTCCCTGCCCTGCTGGCCTCAGCAGAGAGCCAGGGCTGTTGGTACTTCTTGAAGACCAGAGTGAACAGAAAGGGCCCCTCTTGGAAAGTCAATGTAGATCTGGGCAGGAGGGGCTGATGCTTTGGGGAGCTTGCAACCGTGGGGTGGGAGGACACCAGCTTGCCCTAAGTGGCATCGCCCTCCCTCAGCTGTGTTGAGCTGGCCCTGGTGCCAAGCCTTTATGAGGGGACCGGCCTGGCGCTGGGGACAGCTGGCCGGAAAATCAGAGCTCTGGGCTTTCCGCTAGTGACATGTAAGAGGATTAGGCCTTGGGACAAAGGACAAGGGGCTTTTATACTCCCGGGCTGCAGGTTCATTGGCCTGCAAAGCCACGGACATGGGGCACAAAAGTGGAGGCGAGAGCGCGCCAGATTCTTTGACCTCTAGGCCTGGGTTCTTGGAGGAGTTCTGTGACCTCTCCTGTGGGGCATTCAGCACTACCCTGACTAGTCTGGGGGTGGGGGGCGCTCGCGGGCTCAGGGCACAGCCTCCCATTGCTGTCTGCGGGGGTGTGGGTGTGGGGATGTGGGGGTTGTTCCCCAGTACCACCAGAGGCTGGGAAGGAAGTCACAGACCCTGAGAAGGACTCCAGGCTTTGAGAGTTTACATGCAGGAAAACTGAGGCCAAGAAAGAGTGCTTGGGAGGAAGACAGTGAGCCCTGGATACTTCTTCCTCAAGGAGGGTTGACTGGATACTGCTCCACTTCATGCTTCCTTCTCTGGAAGTCATTATCTGTGGAGCCAACACTACATCATCTTAACATGATTTGGAGTGTTGGAAGCATAGTGTTTGGTTCCTTTTCATGCCTTATTCCAGAGTTTATCTATTCACCAATTGATGGACATTTTCTGTTCTTAGCTTTTTGTTTTGTTTTGTTTTGTTTTTGGGTCACACCTGGCAGCACTCAGGGGTTACTCCTGGCTCTGCGCTCAGAAATCGCTCCTGGCAGGCTCAGGGGACCATATGGGATTCTGTGATTCGAATCACCGTCCTTCTGCATGCAAGGCAAACACAGCTTACTTCCATGCTATCTCTCCGGAGGGGCTGGAGAGATAGCACAGAGGTAAGGCATTTGCCTTCCGCTCTGCCAGTTGGGTTGGAAATCTAAAATCACGTATGATCTCCCAACCTAACTAGGAGGGATCCCTGAGCAGAGCCAGGAGTAAGCCCTGGGAAACCCTGTCCCAAGTTAGCAAGGATGGTGGCACTTGGCAAAGACGGGCAAAGTGCAGCCCCCAAACCCAATTCTTTCTGGCCCCCCTTTTTTGGGGGTCACACCCGGCGGTGCTTAGGGATTAGACCTGGCTCTGCGCTCAGAAATGTCTTGGTTTGGGGACCATATGGGATGTCAGGGTTCAAACCACCATCCATCCTGGATTGGCTGCGTGCTTGACAAATGCCCTGCCGCTGTGCTATCTCTCCAGCCCCATCTTTCTGCTTTTTTTTTTAAAGTGTGGAGTACAAAATTCTTCAGCAGATAAACAAAATATCACAGTGTCATGATAGTAAGAACTACGGTTACAATTGTGAGATTATTTTACCTTTCATGATCAGAGAAAGCCCTATCTTCGGTCTTAATAAGGATTACTTTCAGAGCCTACAGTTTCAAGGAGGTCCCTGTCATTGGTCTTGAATTAGTTAAATCAGAGGTTAAGTTTCAAGTGTTAACTCCACAGGAAATGCCCATTGCTGGTCATAAACTCACCTACAAAGGTGACACCTTTAACAAAGGTTATCTGTGGAGCTTATTACAAGAAACAACACAGGGCCAGAGAGATAGCATGGAGGTAATGTGTTAGCCTTTCATGTAGAAGGATGGTGGTTCTAATCCCGGCATCCCATATGGTCCCCCGTGCCTGCCAGGAGCAATTTCTGAGCGTAGAGCCAGGAGTAATCTCTGAGTGTTGCCGGGTATGACCCAAAAACCAAAACAAAATATCAAAACAAAACAAAAACAAACAAACAAAAAACAACAAAACAAGAAACAACACAACAGTGGTTCTTAACCAAACTTCAACAGATGGTTGTTTTCTGAAGGCACACCCCATATCTTTTTTTGTGTGTGTGTGGTTTTTGGGTCACACCCGGCAGTGCTCAGGGGTTACTCCTGGCTCCATGCTCAGAAATTGCTCCTGGCAGGCACGGGGGACCATATGGGACGCCAGGATTCGAACCAATGACCTTCTGCATGAAAGGTAAACGCCTTACCTCCATGCTATCTCTGCGGCCCCATGCACCCCCTATCTTGAGCTTATTAATTTAGGAAATTTCTATAACTTCAGAAGGTGGTCCCTTATCTCTGGGCCAGACAAATTGAGGAAGTCCCTACAATAAAACATGAACGTTATGACAGGAACTAATCTTTGCATCACCAAAGCAAACAATAAAGCAAAAGCTAATATGTGCAGGTAGCAGGCAGGTTTACTTAAGACTAGTTGAGTGTGGGAAACGGTCTCTAAAAAGAAAGCCCACCGCAAATTCAGTAATCATAGGTCAACAAAATTTTCATTTTTGGGGCCAACATTTCATATGTAGCACAAAACAATAAACGAACAAAAAGTGTTTTGGTTTGGTTTGGTATCGTTTTGGGACCACAATGGGCAGTACTCCAAGGTTACTCCTTGCTATGCACACTATGCACATAGGTATCCCTCCTGGCAGGGTTGAGGGGACCATATGGGATGCGAAGATCAAATCTAGGTCAGCTGCAATCGAATTCGGGTTTGCCTTGCATGTGGCAGACCCGGGTTTGATGCTCAGCATTTCACATGGTCCCTATGTATCACTAGGAGTTAATTCCTGGACACAGAACCAGGAGTAACTACTGAGCACTGCTGGTATAATCTGCCCCCCCCCCCCAAATTTCACAAATATAAAAAAATTAAAAGAAAGAAATGTGACCCAAGGCTGGGGTTGTGGCTCAATGGTAGAGCATTTGAAATGTGGCCTTGGGTGGGAGTGTTGATACTCAGTGATAGGGCACAACAAAGAGAAATAGAAACTACAATATAGCTCAAAGGACTCTACAACTGGGCATGTCTCTGCTCCAACAGCCAGTCCTCAAGCACTGCCACTGTGGCCCCAAAACAAAGCAAACAGAAGAAATATAGGGGGGCTGGAGCCGTGGCGCAGCGATAGGGCGTTTGCCTTACACGTGGCTGATCTAGGACGGACCACAGTTTGATCCCAGGCATCCCATATGGTCCTCAAAGCCAGGATTGATTTCTGAACGCATAGCTGGGAGTAGCTCCTGAGCGTGATCGGGTGTGGCCCCCACCGGAAAAAAAAAAAAAAAGAAAGAAAGAAAGGGCTGGAGAGACAGTACAAGGGCTTAGGTGCTTTACTTGTGCCCCAGTTTGATTCCCAGCACTATATGGTCACTAGATTACTGCTAGGAGCAGCCCCCAAGCAGGTGTTGCCCAAAACCCCCCAAACAAAACAAAACAAAACACTTCCTGATCTTCCTTCCCCTCATGTTTTTACTGATGCCTCACTCCTACTCTCTGCCTTTCATCCGCCTCAGAGAAGCATTACCTCTGTGGGCTCTTGAAGAATTCCTTCCTCAGGATGAAAGGTTGCTCAAAGAGCCAGAGCAAACATTTTGCTTGAGGAGGCTCAGGTTTAATCCCTACCCCATCACAGAACCAAGAACAGTCCCCCAAATACTAAGGAATGTGGCCCTTTAAAAATGAGAAGAAAAGGGCCCAGACAGATAGCACAGCGGTGTTTGCCTTGCAAGCAGCCAATCCAGGACCTAAGGTGGTTGGTTCGAATCCTGGTGTCCCATATGGTCCCCCGTGCCTGCCAGGAGCTATTTCTGAGCAGACAGCCAGGAGTAACCCCTGAGCACCGCCGGGTGTGGCCCAAAAACCAAAAAAAAAGGGGGGGGGGAGAAGAAAGCACAAGATTTTTTTCCCTCCATCTATCTCTACTGCCAGGCTGAGTTCAGATATTCATGGCCTGGGCTGGGGAGATAGTTCAGGGTCAGAGGGATTAAATCATTTACCTTGCAAGCAGCTGAGGCAGCAATAATCATTGGATTCCCAGTGCTGCACATGGTCATGTGAAGTGTAGAGTGAGATGTGTCTTTGAGCATCCCCAGGCATAGTACCAAAAAATAAATACAAAACTCTCATGCCTTTCACCACACCTGTTTGAAGCAGTCAGTGAGAGGCTTCCTTGTCTTGCTCTTGCTGCAGATCTTTCTGGAAGGGGACAGGTCACAGAGGAGGTACGGAGGGAAAGAAAAGTCTCATGAACCTGGAGGAAGGATCCCTCAGACATGAAGGCCCTTGAGTGTGCCTATGTCTTAGACCAGTGGTCGGCAACCTTTTTTTTCAACTGAGCCAAATCTCGCCAAAAGCACGATTGAAATTTATTTTGAGAGCCACGTTTTTTTTTTTTTTTTTTTTGAGCGCTCAGGAGTTACCCCTGGTTCTATGCTCAGAAATCGCTCCTGGCAGGCTCAGGGGACCATATGGGATGCTGGGATTCGAGCCACTGACCTTCTGCATGAGAGGCAAACGCCTTACCTCCATGCTATCTCTCCGGTCCTGAGAGCCACATTTTTAAAACCGAAAATACATAGGATGGTACACTGTTTTTAGTTTCAATAAGTTTTTTTAAATATAATTTTTTTTTTTTGGTTTTTGGGCCACACCCGGTAACGCTCAGGGGTTACTCCTGGCTATGCGCTCAGAAGTCGCTCCTGGCTTGGGGGACCATATGGGACGCCGGGGGATCGAACCGCGGTCCGTCTCCTAGGCTAGCGCAGGTAAGGCAGGCACCTTACCTCCAGCGCCACCGCCCGGTATTTTGATCATAGTGGCTTACATATTGTTGACAATAATATTTTAGGTACATGTTAACTTAATATCAGGGGGATTCCCATCACCGAATTGTTCTCCCTACACCTCCGTTCCCATCCTACCTCCCATATCTTCCTCCCTCACCCCCGGGGCTGCAAGAATATGTGATCTCCTCTGTGCCTAACTTGCTACTTAGTGGTCTTACACCTGTTTGGTGTTGGTAGCTCCCTTATTTCCTCCTGTAACTGGGAGGCAGGACTAGATAGATAAAGTTACATGGTTTTGTTTGAAGAAGAGAAAAGTAATAAACTGGGGTAAAAATCAAATACGCCGAAAATGGGCGGAGTCCTAGAGGCTCTCATAATCGGTTTGAGAGACGAAGGGGAAAAAGGTGAATCACCCCAACAGTACAAAAGGAAGTGTCAAATAAAATATCCAGTGAGCACTCGACAATAAAGGTAAGTACCACATAAAAGCCATGATCTTGAAATAAAAACATGGCAGAGCACATAAAGAAAGAAAAGAAAGGGGCCCGGAGAGATAGCACAGCGGCGTTTGCCTTGCAAGCAGCCGATCCAGGACCAAAGGTGGTTGGTTCGAATCCCGGTGTCCCATATGGTCCCCCGTGCCTGCCAGGAGCTATTTCTGAGCAGACAGCCAGGAGTAACCCCTGAGCACCGCCGGGTGTGGCCCAAAAACCAAAAAAAAAAAAAAAAAAAAAAGAAAGGAAGAAAATAAATATATAAATATAAATGGAGACAACAACTTCAATAACCACATCAAAACAATGAAATCGACAAAAACTAGATAGATAATAAAATTGTTTTGTGCTTTTTTTTTTCCCTCCTGCACAGGCACAGTAAATATTGGGGTCATTCAAAAAGGAATTCCTTTGGCCTAAGAGCTACAGGGTTTCTCCACCCTTGGAGTATATTGTCATGGGATTAACTATAGACTCCTTTCAGGTTCATTTACTCTCCCCTTGTTGCTTTCGTGCTGTTTGGAAGACTTCTGCTCCATCCTGGGTGATAAAGTCAGACCTCTGTATCTAAAGGTCTCGGTATCTACACAAGTCAAGTGGTGGAACTTATGATGAAGTCTTTGTGGTTCTAGAAGTTCTGCTCCCTCAGTGTCATCTTAATCCATCTTCTGTGGTTGGTGGTCTTGGTCTTTGCATGTTTCCAGAAGACCCATTCCGTTGTAATTTTCTCAGACAGACCTTTGGAATTGGAGATCATGGTTGTTGTGCAGGCCATAGCTCACACTCTAGACTAGGGCTTTTTTTTTTTTTGTTTTTGGGCCACACCCAGTGACGCTCAGGGGTTACTCCTGGCTATGCGCTCAGAAGTTGCTCCTGGCTTGGGGGACCATATGGGACGCCGGGGGATCTAACCGTGGTCCGTCCAAGGCTAGCGCAGGCAAGGCAGGCACCTTACCTCTAGCACCACTGCCCGGTCCCAGACTTGGGCTTTTTTATTGGTCCCAGGATACATAGTTTCAATAAGTTTTTATTGAGAATATTCTGCATGCAAGTATCCAAATAGGTCGGGAGGATACAAATAACACAACTAATAAAACAAAAACTTTAGAACGATAACGTTAAATTCCATAAAATTTGCCTTTCAATGTAGAGAAAATTACATCCTAACAATGACTGACAAAGTCACAAACACTAAGGTGAACATTGGCCTTGCATTTCCTTGGATAGTTTGAGTAAGTCAGGTTTGTATGTTGTTGTTTTTAATTTTAGGCACGATTCCAGGTTCTCATCAATGAGACGATTTCTCAATTTACTCTTGATAAGATTCATGCTTGAAAATGATTGTTCGCATAGAATATGTAGACCGAACAAGGAAAGAACAGCAAACGCTAGCTTTTTTATATGAGTCAGGAATTCTATTCCAGGTGTTAAAAATCAACATATCTTCCTTCTCCAGGTCTTTCAAAGCAGACCACTTGTGCTGTGAACTAAGTTCACATTTGTGTTTCTCCAATCTTTCTAAATTAGCACAAAGACGTTCAAATTTCGAGCTCCACAGTTCTTTGTTTTTTAAATCCAGCAATTGCATTTCAAAGTTGCCAGTATCGATATTAAAGGGAGAAAAATTTAATTCAGTTACAGTGGCATCCAGAGTTTTTTTAACAAAGGCCAACGTCGCTTTGCTGTTTCTGAAATCCTGAAACCTCTTGAGAAAAGCTTCCCTCATATTTAAAAGTGCTAAAAAAAATAAAAAAAAAAGTGCTGTTTTAATATACGTAATGTCAATATCAGAATTATTTTCTTGGTGATGTTTCAACAGGCTTGGAAGGTGAATCAAAGTTTCTCTGTCAAAATCTTGAGCAAAAACAGATAATTTGTTTTCAAACGAAATAATTCTCCTAACATCGAAAAATTGTGTTTCCTTTCCCCTGTAGTTTATGATTAAGCTGATTTAAATGTGAAGTAACATTCACCATGAAATACAGCTTTTGAATCCGCTGAATGTTTGTTAATTCTGGATAGTGAACACCCTTCTCGGGGAAAAATGCTTTGATTTCTGATAATAAGGAAGCAAAACGTTTCAAAGCGTTTCCTCTTGATAACCAAAATGTGCTGAATATTTGAAACCCTACAACATGGAGATGAAACAAGTAAAAGAGAAAAACCTTTTAACAACCTTTAAAAGCAAGGACAGGGGCCGGGAAGGTGGCGCTAGAGATAAGGTGTCTGCCTTGTAAGCGCTAGCCAAGGAAGGACCGCGGTTCGATCCCCCGGCGTCCCATATGGTCCCCCCAAGCCAGGGGCAATTTCTGAGCACTTAGCCAGGAGTAACCCCTGAGCGTCAAACAGGTGTGGCCCAAAAACCAAAAAAAAAAAAAGCAAGGACAAACATGTTTATAATCATGGTAACAACCTTTAAAAGCAAGGACAAACATGTTTATAATCATGGTATTTAAAAAAGACATCATTAAAATATTAAAAAAAAAAAGCAAGGGCAGTGTTCCAGAGAAAAGTAGTGATTTCACTGAAAAGGAAAAAAAATCTATTCACACTTTAGTGTGTGCTGCAAGAAACCAAACTAAAATACACACAAGGGGCCGGAGAGATAGCATGGAGGTAAGGCGTTTGCCTTTCATGCAGGAGGTCATCGGTTCAAATCCCGGTGCCCCATATGGTCCCCCGTGCCTGCCAGGAGCAATTTCTGAGTCTGGAGCCAGGAATAACCCCCTGAGCACTGCCGGGTGTGACCCACAAAAAAAAAAAATACACACAAAAACAAAAACAGCACTTTGTTAAAGGCATACGGTATATCATAAAGGAATTTTGATAAAGTGCCTGAAACATTTTAAAAATAATTTTTATTTAAACATATTTGTTACAAAATTATTCATACTTGAGTTTCAATCATAGAATGTACACCACCCTTCACCAGTGCACTTTTCCCACCACCAATGTCCCTTGTCTCCTTCCCCTTCACCCTCCTCTGCCTATGTCAGGGGCAGGCATTTTGCTTTTTCTCTCTATCTCTCTTTTCCTTTATGACACTAATGTTTGCAAAATTTCCTTTATGACACCGTGGTTTGCAATATTGTTAATTAAAGGATACCATGCATGCCACTTATCCATTTTCAGCATCCAGTTCTTGTCCAGAGTGATAAGTTCCAACTATCAATGTCATAATGTAATTTTTTTTGTGTGTGTGTGTGTGGTTTTTGGGTCACACCCGGCAGTGCTCAGGGGTTTTTTCCTGGCTCCGTGCTCAGAAATTGCTCCTGGCATGCACGGGGGACCATATGGGACGCCGGGATTCGAACCGATGACCTTCTGCATGAAAGGTAAATGCCTTACCTCCATGCTATCTCTCCGGCCCCTGTACTTTTCTTTATACTAACTGAACTCACCACTTTTTATGGCAAGCTTCCTATCATGGACTAGTCCTCCTGTCCCTCATCCCTATTTTCTCTAGATATTATTACCATATTTTCATTTATTATTCTTTTTTTTTTTTTTTTTTTTTTTTTTGGTTTTTGGGCCACACCCGGCGGCGGTGCTCAGGAGTTACTCCTGGCTGTCTGCTCAGAAATAGCTCCAGGGGCCGGGTAGGTGGCGCTGGAGGTAAGGTGTCTGCCTTGCAAGCGCTAGCCAAGGAAGGACCGCGGTTCGATCCCCCGGCGTCCCATATGGTCCCCCCAAGCCAGGGGCGATTTCTGAGCACATAGCCAGGAGTAACCCCTGAGCATCAAACGGGTGTGGCCCAAAAACCAGAAATAGCTCCTGGCAGGCACGAGGGACCATATGGGACACCGGGATTCGAACCAACCACCTTTGGTCCTGGATCGGCTGCTTGCAAGGCAAACACCACTGTGCTATCTCTCCGGGCCCTCATTTATTATTCTTATATGCCACAAATGATTATTCTGTGTCTACACCTCTCCTTCTGACTCATTTCACTCAGAATAATAATCTGATGTGTTGATGTATGTACAGATGATGCACTATGCATGGCTCAGTGTTTTTGTGTAGTCACAAGAAACAGAAGTTGCACACCTGTACATTGTATCTACTCATTGTATAATAGACTGGATTAAAAAAAAAACTCCCTGCTGAACTAAACTCTGTGACAGATGACACAGTAGAGATAATTTGTGAAATTCACAATTGTGATCAAATCCAGGCTATTCACCACCCTTGGTGAGAGTATGGATGCCCACTACTAGCATCTTCTCCATTAAGAAATGAAGTGGGGGCCGGGTAGGTGGCGCTGGAGGTAAGGTGTCTGCCTTGCAAGCGCTAGCCAAGGAAGGACCGCGGTTCGATCCCCCGGCGTCCCATATGGTCCCCCCCAAGCCAGGGGCGATTTCTGAGCACATAGCCAGGAGTAACCCCTGAGCGTCAAACGGGTGTGGCCCAAAAAACCAAAAAAAAAAAAAAAAAGAAATGAAGTGGTTGGGGCCGGGCGGTGGCGCTGGAGGTAAGGTGCTTGCCTTGCCTGCGCTAGCCTAGGATGGACCGCGGTTCGATCCCCCGGCGTCCCATATGGTCCCCCAAGAAGCCAGGAGCAACTTCTGAGCGCATAGCCAGGAGTAACCCCTGAGCGTCACAGGGTGTGGCCCAAAAAACAAAAAAAAAAAAAAAAAAAGAAATGAAGTGGCTGTTCAGTGGAAGGGTGTTCTCGTGCCTTGTTGGCAAGAGGGAAGAAGTAGTGCAGTTCTTGTGAGAGCAGAACTCTGACTTTGTACAGCCCCAGTTGGACAAGGAATGGGTAGCTAAGCTTGTGTATTTGGCAGACATTGTTCATTTTCTCTATGAACTTAATATTTCTCTGCAGGGGAGTTTCACAAGTAGTTTTTACAGTGAGACGTAAGACGGATGTGTTCAAAAAAGAATCTGATTCTGGGATAGCTGTGTCTGAGAAGGAGATATTAAAATGTTTCCACTCCTGCAAAAAATTTCTAAATGGCACTTATATTATGCAGAAAGTCATAATCAATATGAAAAACAGCATTTAAGGGCATTAGCTCACAACTTTAATCATGAGTACTTTGAACATGAGAATCCAAGGAAAAGAAAACTCTGGGTTGAGAATCCCTTCATGGAAGATGCCCACTCTTGTGCAAAATAAAGTATGTGTTTTAAGATCACTCCAGGTACTGTATTTCTAAACCCCACCCTGAAGAAGCAGGGTAGCAGGAAAGAAATAATAAACCAAGCTAGCCAGGAAAGGATGATCATAGAGTCCATGGCTTTTTACCTTCTACTCTCTGCCTTGAGCCTAAAAAGCTAGAACACCTCTTTCTTTATTAAAACCAATTCCCAATACCAGGAGGCTTCAGGTCAAGAGAGAGAGAGAAACAAAAGTACATATTCAGTAGACTTTTACATATCAAAGGAAGAGGTTTAAGAAAGGATGAGGTGGGGGAACACCTTTATTTAGGGTTGATACTGGGTATCATCTTACACTCTTGGAGCTGGCCGCTGGGGCTGCCCACAGGGCGCGCACTGACAGAGGCTAGGCGCAGAGTCCTGACTCCTGGAGAGGCCGCCTGGCACACAGAAGAGTCAAATTAAAAGTGGAAAGAGCCACATGTGGCTCGCGAGCCACAGGTTACGGACCACTGGTCTAAGTCAGACTCAGACCTTGAGAAGCATCAAGGAGGCCAGTGAGGCTGAGTGGGGAGCAGCAGGAATCTGGGGAGTAGCTGTGCAACCAGAGATGTAATTCTAGCCCTGTGTCACAGATGTCTCTGGGGGAAGGGACAGAGAAGTGTCATTTCAGAGGTGGGGATTCTGGAGCAGGCAAGTTCATGAGGTGTCTGTTGCTGGGCTTTCAGAAAAGGGGGCTAAGGGTGTACTTGGGGTTTTTGTGAGTAGGGGAGGACTACTTAGAGGTACTGCAGATGATTTGCTATTTTGCTTGCTTTTGGCAGTGCTCAGGGGACCATATGGGATGTTAGAGATTTGGTCAGCCGTCCTACCCATTGGGCAATCTCTTTGGCTCCCAGGGTAGCTGTTTAAAAAATGCCCCTGCTAGTTGCTAACTGCTAGTTTTACTTGACCTTGGCTACCCTCTGGTGGATATATACGGAATTACTCCCAAAATGGTTCCAGCTTTTCTTCAATTCTTTGGCTAGAAATGTTTTGAGTTCTGTGGACTCACTTTTAGCTTTGAGCTATGAAAACTCCTGTCACGCAGGATGGAGGTGGGAGGAAGTCACTTATAAGCTTAGAGACTGCGAGGGCGGAGCTATAGATGGTGTCTAGAGTGATGGTGACCAGCAAAGTGGGGTGAAGGATGTGCCTAAGGACTGAGGGCTGAGAGGAGCGTTTAAGTGCTTACCCATGAGAAGGCCAAGATGCAGACTCTGGGTGCTGAGCACTGAGTGCATTTTGTGTCCAGCATGCTTGGAGTGGCCTCATTTTGAGTTGCTACGTCACAAGCAGGTTAATGCACATACTTCGTGAAGTTATGTTATACAGAAAGGCCAGGAGTAACCCCTGAGTATCATAGGGGGACCATATGGAATGCTGGGGAATTGAATAGCAATCTGGCCCTTCCATCTTGAAGGGCCTTTTCTTTTTTTGGGGGGGAGGGCACACCCGTTTGATGCTCAGGGGTTACTCCTGGCTAAGCACTTAGAAATTGCCCCTGGCTTGGGGGGGACCATATGGAACGCTGGGGGATCGAACCACAGTCCTTCCTTGGCTAGCGCTTGCAAGGCAGACACCTTACCTCTAGCGCTATCTCTTCAGCCCCGAAGGGCCTTTTCTTTCCTTTTCCTCTCTAGGCTCTGGGATCAAGAGTGATCGAGGCATCCCCCTTACTATATTACATTTCCTCATCCAGTTTTCTATATACCACAGATATGTGAAATCAACCTGTGTTTGTCCTTCTCTCTTACTTCATTCAATGTATCTTCCAGTTCAAACCAAGTTGCAGCAAATTGCATGATTTCATCATTCCTTGCAGATGCATGATTTTCCATTGTTCATATGTACCACATCTTCAGAATCTATTCATTTACTAAGTGCAGCAAGGAATAATAGCGTACACATATGTCCGTTTGTTTTTGGTTTTGGCCACACCTGGTGGCGCTCAGGGGTTACTCCTGGCTCTTCACTCAAATATCACTCCTGGCAGGCTCAGGGGACCATATGGGATGCCAGGAATCAAACCTGGGTTGGCAGCGTGCAAGGCAAATGCCCTACCACTGAGCTATCACTCTAGTCCCTGGTTTTTAATAATTTATTTTTTTGTTCTTGGGCCACACTTGGCAGTGCTCAGGAGTTACTCCTAGCTCTGCGTTCAGAAATTGCTCCTGGCAGGCTGGGTGGGGAGAGCATTGAACCCTGGCCTGACCTGGGTTCGCCGTGTGCAAAGCAAACACTCTACCATTGTACTATTGCTCTGGCTCTGATATGTGCCATTCTTTTTTTGGTTTTTGGCCCACACCCGGCGATGCTCAGGGGTTACTCCTGGCTGTCTGCTCAGAAATAGCTCCTGGCAGGCACAGGGGACCATATGGGACACCGGGATTCGAACCAACCACCTTTGGTCCTGGATCGGCTGCTTGCAAGGCAAACGCCGCTGTGCTATCTCTCCGGGCCCATATGTGCCATTCTTACTGGTGTGAGATGGTATCTCACTGTTGTCTTGATTTGGATTTTTCTTTGTTTTTGTTTTGTTTTTGTTTTGTTTTGTTTTGTTTGGGCCACACCCGGCGGTGCTCATGGGTTACTCCTGGCTGTCTGCTCAGAAATAGCTCCTGGCAGGCACAGGGGACCATATGGGACACCGGGATTCAAACCAACCACCTTTGGTCCTGGATCGGCTGCTTGCAAGGCAAACACCGCTGTGCTATCTCTCCGGGCCCTGATTTGAATTTTTCTAATAAGTGAGTTGAACATTTTTTCATGTGCATATTGGTATTTAAATTTAATTTTTTGTTTGTTTGTTTTTGGGCCACACCCAGCATTGCTCAGGGTTACTCCTGACTTTGTGCTCAGAAATCACTACTGGCAGACTTGGGAGATACAGGCTCATGGGAATCAAATTTAGGTCCATTCTGGGTTGGCTATGTGCAAGGCAAACACCCTACCGCTGTGCTATCTCTCTGGCCCCTGGTATTTAATTTTTTTGTTTGTTTGTTTGTTTGTTTGTTTGGGCCACACCCGGCGGTGCTCAGGGTTTACTCCTGGCTATCTGCTCAGAAATAGCTCCTGGCAGGCACAGGGGACCATATGGGACACCGGGATTCGAACCAACCACTTTAGGTCCTGAATTGGCTGTTTGCAAGGCAAACACCACTGTGCTATCTCTCCGGCCCCGGTATTTAATTTTTAATTAATTAATTATGGGGCCCGGCATTTGCCTTACAAGCAGCCGATCAGGACCAAAGGTGGTTGGTTCGAATCCCGGTGTCCCATATGGTCCCCCCGTGCCTGCCAGGAGCTATTTCTGGGCAGACAGCCAGGAGTAACCCCTGAGCATTGCCGGGTGTGGCCCAAAAACCAAAAACCAAAAAAAAAAATTAGTTAATTAATTATGGGAGCTGGGTCATACCTGGTAGGCTCAGTGATTACTTTTTTTTTTTTTTTGCTTTTTGGGCCACACCCAGTGACACTCAGGGGTTACTCCTGGCTATTCACTCAGAAATCGTTCCTAGTTTGGGGGACCTCATGGGATGCTGGGAGATCAAACTGCAGTCCGTCCTAGGTTAGCACATGCAAGACAAAAACCCTACTGCTTGCACCACTGCTCCAGCCCTCAGTGGTTACTTCTGACTCTAATTAGGAATGATTAATGGAGGTGTCAGTGGTGCTGGGGACTGAACCAGAGAAATTCTTACATGTAAAACACATTGCCTTCTATTCTGTCTCTCTATCTTTCAAGCCCCTGCTTTCCCCCTTTTCTTGGGCTGGGGACACACCTGGTAGTTCTCAGGACTTCAGGACTTATTCTTAGAGATGCTCAAGGAACCATATGTGGTGTTAGGACTGAATAGGGCTTGACTTATCTCCTGTGCTATATCTCTGGCCCCTGATTTTTCCCTTTCATAACATCAACGTAGTACTTAGGAGTTACTCCTGGCTCTACACTTAGCAAACACTTCTGGTGTGAGACATCCCATTCTTTTTTTTTTTTTTTTTTTTTTTTTTTTTTTTTGGTTTTTGGGCCACACCCGACAATGCTCAGGGGTTACTCCTGGCTGTCTGCCCAGAAATAGCTCCTGGCAGGCACGGGGGACCATATGGGACACCGGGATTCGGGATTCGAACCAACCACCTTTGGTCCTGATCGGCTGCTTGTAAGGCAAACGCCGCTGGGCTATCTCTCCGGGCCCGACATCCCATTCTTGACTGGAGATCCTAAGTACCTTTGTCCAGAGAAGATGCCTGATTTTCAGCCTATATAAGAATTTCAGATTACTGCACATCAACTCTATCTTAATCATGTCAGGTTAAGGTTTCCATGGAAACCTGGATCCATTATGCAGTGCTAAGAGAATGCTACACATATTCTTTTGTCCTTTTACACGTATTCGATTCTTTATACTGAATCTATCAAAACAGTGCTTAATTTATGTGTCACTTGAACTCCTCCTACCCTCCCTAGCCTTGGTGAGCCACCTCCTTCACTGAAGTGAATCAATAATCTCATCTTTCAAAGATAAATGGAACTACATAAAACTAAGAATAGTATCTATGATATATAGGGCACTGGTAGAGCTTAAAAAGAACAAAACATCCGACCCTATCCAAAAATATGGAGAAATGAACAGACATTTCCTCAAAGAAGAAATACAGATGACCAAAAGGCACATGAAAAATGCTCCACATCATTAATCATTAGGGAGATGCAAATCAAAACAAGTGAGATATCACTTCACACAACATAGACTGGCACACATCACAAAGAAAAAAACAAACAAACAAGAACAACCAGTGCTGGTACAGAATTGGGAAGAAAGGGACTCTTATTTACTGCTGGTGGGAAGGTAGATTGGTCCAGCCTCTTTGGAAAACAATATGGATATTCCTCAAAAAAACTACAAGTTGAGCTTCCATGACTCTGCAATACTATTTCTAGGAATATGCTCTAGGAGCCCTAAAAAACAATATAGAAAAGTTTCCTGCATTCATTTATTCATCACAGCACCATTCACAATAGCCAGAATATGGAAACAACCCAAGTGTCCAAGAAAAGATGAGTGGCTAAACAAACCAGGGTACAACTACACAATGGAATACAATGCAACCATTAGGAAAAATGAAGTGATGAAATTTGCTTATACATGGATGGATATGAAGAATTTTATGCTGAGTGAAATGAGACAGAAGGCGAGCCATAGATGTAGAATCATCCCACTTATTTGTGGGATATATAAAAAATAAACTAGTATTGGGACTGGAGTGGTGGCGCAAGCGGTAAGGCCTTGCCCGTGCTAACTTAGGACGGATCGAAGCATCCCATATGGTCCCTCATGCCTGCCAGGGGCAATTTCTGAGCATAGAGTGAGAAGTAACCCCTGAGTGCTGCAGGGTCCTCCAAGCCAGGAGCGATTTCTGAGCACATAACCAGGAGTAATCCCTGAGCATCACCGGGTCTGTTCCCCTCCCGAAAAAAAAAAAGCTAGTATGGTAATAGTATCTAAAGACAATAGAGAGGAAGGCCAGGAGGACCAGCCAGTCCAAGGTAGGAAGCTTGCCACAAATCGCAGGGGAGTGCAGATAGGGCAGAGAAAAGACCACTGTGACCATAATAATTGGAACTAATCACTCAGAACAAGAACTAGGTGCTTGCTGCAAGGAGATAAAGGGATGGGCATGATACCCCTTCAGCAACCATATTGCAAGCCACTTAGTCTAAAAGAAAAAAACGGGGAGTGGGGATCTGCCTAAAGGCAGGCAGGAGGCAGGAGGCAGGGTGGGAGGGGAAACCTGGGACATTGGCAGTGAGAAATGTACACTGGTGAAGGTTATTGTACATTGTATGATTGAAACTCAATCATGAACAACTTTGCAATTGTGAAACACCTTAAGCCACGGTATTTAAATAATTATAAAGGGGAAAATCTTTACTTTTACATATTTCCATTGCTTGCAAGCTATTTGAGTATTTTATTAAAACAAAACTTAAATAGTAGGGGAAAATTAAAATAAATTCACTTGGTTGAAGTACAGGCCGATCCTGAGGAATTGCAGCTGATAGGGCTAGAACACGTTTATTCATGGTAAATGAGTTATTAATACTATTAATATACAAGCAAAACTTCAAGGGAGGGGCCGGCATGGTGGTGCTAGAGGTAAGGTGTCTGCCTTGCCAGCGCTAGCCTAGGATGGACCTCAGTTCGATCTCCCGGCATCCCATATGGTCCCCCAAGCCAGGAGTGACCCCTGAGCATTACTGGGTGTGGTCCAAAAACCAAAACCAAAACCAAAAACAAACAAACAAAAAACTTCAAGGGAAACAGTAAAAAAAAAATGTTGGGGTAGTCAAAGTTTGCCTTTAGAAGTACTTGGGGACTAACTCCCTGATAAAGTGACATCTGAGCAAAGTCCTGTAGAAGGTAGGGTTTTTTTGTTTGTTTGTTTTTTGGATCACACCTGGCAGCGCTTCGGGGTTACTTCTGGCTCTATGCTCAGAAATTGCACCTGGTAGGCTCAGGGGACCATATGGGATGCTGGGATTCAAACCACTGTCCTTCTGCATGCAAGGCACTCTACCTCCATGCTATCTCTCCGGCCCCAAAGGTAGTGGATTTTATCTTTTTTGGGGGGAGGAGTTGCTTTACATCACACCTATACATGCTCACCTATACCTTTTGGATCTGATACGAGGGTTATACCTGGAGGTACTTAGAAGACCATGTTAGTCCTGGGGCGGAACTGGAATCAATACATGCCAGGCACAGTTACCCAAGGCACTGTCTTTCCTACCTGAAGGTAGGGCAATTTATAGTAGGCTCAGAGTGAGGGAAAAGAGCACTGCAGGAAGAGTAACAGTTAGTGCAAAGGCTCTTGGGGTGCAGACACAGAACGGTTTTCTCATGCTTGTTTCCTACTGAGCCAACCCTAACCTCTAAAACTTGAAAACCAACCCCTACACCATAATGATTCCCTTATCTTGCTTTACAAAACCCAAAAACTTGTATTTACTTGAGGTGGGGGTAGGAATGGGGTTCCCAGGCTGTGCTCAGGGCCTTGGGACCACTGAAGTTTGGGTATAACCATAGTGCTTGCTCATTGGGCAGTACTGGGAATTTCCAAGAGGTCCTCTGAGCACTTGAAGCTCCCAGCTATGGAATTCGGGATCTCCAAATACCACCTCCTCGTGTTAAGGGTCCAAGAAAGCCCGCTGCCTCAAATAAAGACCACGAATCTTCAGAGAATGCAGTCAGCAAAATCAGGTTTATTGATTCCAGCTAGCTGGGGGCGCTGGGATCTGCCATATGGACTGAAACCAGAAGCCCTGGGCAATCTAGGGAAGTTTTTTTTACAGGTTCTAAGGAACCTTAGAAGGAGGGCATCGATGGAAAGAAAGTAGGGCTTATAGAATGCACCAATCCCTAGTCCAGGTTCAAACACAATGTCCAACAGATGGTGAGCTTGTCCTTTTTTAAATAAAGCGAGAACCTAAGGAGGGGCGAGCAGAAGTCCATTCTTTTGCCCAAATATGTCAAATTCCTCTTAGGAGGGGCCTTGGCTGATGGTTTACCAGGGCTGCAGGCCGTTGATATCTGTCTCAAGGTGAATTTCTAGATCAAGGGGATCAAGAAGGTGGGAGTGGAGAAAGGCTTAACAGGCATCTATATCTGATCAAGGTGGGGGTGGAGAAAGACTTAACAGGCATCTATCACCTATCTGAGTTATTATAGCATCTATTTTCATAAAATTTCCCTTAACACCCCAGTTTGATCATTTTTCTGATCTTGCTTTCCTCTCTGGATCTTTTCCACGTGCAATTCCATTGCAGCCTGAACTTCAAGAGTCTGGGACACAGAGAGCACCAGATTCATTAAGTGAGAAGAACAGTCAGACAGTTCAGGAAGGTCCAAAGTAGAGACTGAGAGAAGAGAGATTAAAAAGAGGGAGAGACTGGGCAGGAGTTGGGAAATTGACAGACAGCTCGGGGGGGGGGGGGGTCGCTTCTTTTTCCGGTCTCCAGGACTCCTGCGCATGCGCGCCTCAAGCCCCGACCACCCTCCCTCCTGATTGGCTGCGGTGAGCGGGGTTGCGCCTGCGCACTCGGGAGCGGCGCTGTGTTGCTCTCCAGTCTTCAGCATCATCATCGCCGCCGCCGCTACCGCGACCCGCTTCGGTTCCGGAGCCCGCGCTGGCTCGTTTCTGGAGCTCAGGATGTTCCCGGAACTTAATAACCTACTCAACACCACTCCCGACAGGCCGGAGCAGGTGAGCTAGTTGTCTTACGGCCGGCTGAGGGCGACTTCCGGAATATGGCGGAAGGCCGCGTTCCCGGATGAAGCGCACGTGGTCTCTGGGAGCCACATTGCCGCGCGGGGGCTCCTGGGAGTTGTAGTCCGGAAGGTTCCGACCGGGGCGTGCGGGATCTACCTGGGCCTGCTGCGCCCTATAGGATCCCTTCGGATCCGGGCTACAGCTGCTTTTTTTTTTTAGCTCGCTGGGGCGCATAGCTTTGTATGCAATAAGCCCGGGATGGATCCATCCTTAGCACCTTCAGAAGAATTGCAAAACAAAATCAAAACAAAACAAACAACCCAGAAACAGTCTCCAGGAATCATATATCATGGTATCATGTTCCACGTGTGGTTAATTAATTATGATCACAGACTAGTACCGTGGAGCTGTGTGTGGGGTGGTGTGGAATGGTTTGGGGTGTGGGGTGGGGTGTGGGTTGTGGGGTGGTGTTCCTGGCACTCCTAGGGAGGTTGTTAGGAAGAAGAGTTCAGTTTTCTACCGTTCACAGGATGTCAGCAGATGGATGATGGGCACACCATCTATTCATCTATTCTCTCCATCTTCTCACGTTTTGTGGACCTTGGAATTTTCTACTTTTTTAGCCCAGGAATTTAATTAGCACATTTTGTAACTTTTATGTTCTTGTGGAGATGATAAGCTCCTCCTCCACTCCTCCAGCCTGCAAGGAAGCTACTCGGTGTGTGATGACCCTCAGAGCCAGGCAAACTATCAGTAGATCCTTGAAGAGTTTAGCTTCCCAGCATGCTGTGCTAGTCTGTCCAAGCCTCCAGATGTGCTACTTACCCTGCCAGTGTCAGGCACCTCCAAACTTAGCATTCACCTGGCCTGGAAAGTGGGAGGTTGTAAGTGGGTATCTGGGATTGTCAGCCCCGGCGGGTGATCCTCAAAATTTGAATGTGATGCTTCCTATTTTATAGATGGGAGAGAATTGCAACTACACAGATAATATGCCTTGCACTCGTTGATCCTAAACTGCCATGCCACAAACAAGAACCAATGATGGCTGGAGCAGCAAAGCCAGGCACATGGAGACCATCTTTTAAAATTCCAAGTTTTTAGGGGTTAGGGGCCAGACCCAGTGGTGCTAAGGGCTTATTCCTAGCTTGTTTCTCAGGGATCACTCCTAATGGTGTTCAGAGGACCATATGTGACGTTGGTGATGGAACTGCAGTCAGTTGCATGCCAGACAAGCACCTTACCCGCTGTACTATCTGGTCCAGGCAGAGACCATCTTTAGACCAGAGCTCCCCAGAAACAAAGGTCCGCCTGAAGCCATATCAGGGTGAAAGGAAGAATTTTGGCACTCAAGGTTTCTCTTAGCAAAAGCTTCTTCCCTTTTCTCCACCTTATGGGGATAGAATTTAGATGAGAATTAGGAAGATGGAGACTGATGAACCAGGTGAACTTTCAGAAGGTCAATCTTGGTAATAATGTGGTTTTAGGAGTGTGATAATAAAGTTTCCTTTGTTCAGAATCTATTTTTTGTTATTGTTGTTTTGTTTTTGGGCCACACCCTGTGACGGTCAGGGATTACTCCTGGCTTTGCGCTCAGAAATCAATCCTGGTATGGGGGACCATATTGGATGCCAGGGGATCGAACGGCGGTTCGTCCTAGGTCAGCCTCGAGCAAGGCAAATGCCCTACCACTGCGCCACTGCTCCGGCCCCAGAATCTATTTCCTTCCAAGACTAGTCCAATTTACAAAGGTGAAAAAGTGAGAAGAGGGCCCGGAGAGATAGCACAGCGGTGTTTGCCTTGCAAGCAGCCGATCCAGGACCAAAGGTGGTTGGTTCGAATCCCCCATGCCTGCCAGGAGCTATTTCTGAGCAGACAGCCAGGAGTGACCCCTGAGCAACGCCGGGTGTGGCCCAAAAACAAAAAACAAAAAACAAAAAAAACAACAACAAAAAAACCCAAAAAAGTGAGAAAAAAGAAGGAACTTTATATATTTGTTTATTTTGGTTTTTGGGGCACACCTACCAGTGCCCCATCTGGCTCTGTGCTCAGGCCTTAATCCTTGCAGTGCTTGGGGACCATGAGATGCTGGGGATACAACCCATGCTTGTCACATATGCATAAAGTCATGCACCTGCTTGTACCATCTTTTGGCCAAGAAGTCAGTTTAGTTTTTGTTTGTTTGTCATTTAGACAGTGCTCAGGGTTCTTTCCAAACTAGAGTTGAGGGACTATATGGTACCAGGGATTGAATGTGGACCTCCCACATGCAAAGCATGCATTGATTTTATTGAGCTGTCTTTTTTCTGCACCCCATTTTTTTAGCAGGGGGCTAAAGGGAGGTACCCCTGATGGTGCTCTGATTGCTCAGGCACACTTAAGGGGCATTATAACGTGGTGGATCTAACCCAGGGCAAAGTTCATATATTCTTTTGTTTTGTTTTTTGGGTCACACCCAGCAGTGCTCAGGGGTTACTCCTGGCTCTGCACTCACAGGTCGATCCTGGCAGACATGGGGGACCATATAGGATGCTGGGATTCCAACCACCATCTGTTCGAATCAGCTGCATGCAAGGCAAATGCTCTACCGCTGTGCTATCTCTCCGGCCCAAAGCTCATATATTCTACTTAGGCCACAATTCTGGCCCCTTATTCTCTGTTTGCTTTGAAAGTAGCAGCTGGGTCCCAGAGAGATAGCACAGCGGCATTTGCCTTGCAAGCAGCCGATCCAGAACCAAAGGTGGTTGGTTCGAATCCCAGTGTCCCATATGGTCCCCCGTGCCTGCCAGGAGCTATTTCTGAGCAGACAGCCAGGAGTAACCCCTGAGCACCGCCAGGTGTGGCCCAAAAACCAAAAAAAAAAAGAAAAAAAAAGTAGCAGCTGAGGTTTGTTTGCATGTCTGAGTGACATAATAATGACCACACTTTAATTGTAGATGCTTTTTTTTTAAACTTTATTTATTGATTGTTTGGTTGATGGGCCACACCCACTGGTGCTCAGGAGCCACTCCTGGCTCTGCACTCAGAAATTGCCCCTGGCAGGCTGGGGGTCCTGGAATTGAACCCGGTCCCTCCTGGGTCGGCTGCATGCAAGGCAAATGTCCTAGCACTGTGCTATCTCTCTGGCCTCCCCCCCCCCTTTTTTTTTTGAAGATTTCTTTACCCTTTTTATAAATTGTAGATTCATATATAATTTTTTTCAGTGGGAACAAGGTAGGAGTAAGACTTAGCACATATATAATTAAAATACTATTGTCTCCATGTGCAGAAATATGGGTTGGGCATAAGCTACCAGAATTCTACTCAGTCGACATCGTGGCATATCACCTGCCTCAATTTTTTGTTTTCTTCTTAATTGGTAGGGGCAGCTGACTCTCCTCTGTGATGCCAGGACAGATGGCAGTTTCCTTGTGCACCACTTTCTCTCCTTCTACCTCAAAGGTAAGGGAATATTGATGTTGTAGGAGAAGAGTACACAAAAAAGACTCTAATTTAGGAAGCCAGGGGAATGGTGGCTTTGGTGTTTAGGAGCTAGAGAGCTGTATATTGAGGGAACACTCTTGGACTGTCTCGTTCTTGCCAGTCCCAAGGGCAGGTACTTCCTGCATCTGGTGTGTGTGTCTGCCTTTCCTGTTCTACCTACTGGGCAGGTAACTGTATCCCTGACACTCCTGTGTGACCTCCTAATTAAGTTACTCCTTAATTCACATGTATCTGATTTATTTATTGAATGCAGTGCACCCAGTTCAGTGCCTGTGCCCAGCAGTGCCCAGATGTTCAGACCCTGTGTTGCTAGGGGCTATCAAGGTTAAACCTAGTGGTACCATGCATGGCTGGGCTTGACCTGCCTCCTTAAGTATACCAGGTATCACTCCCTCCTTTTGTTTTGTTTTTGTTTTTGTTTTTGGGTCACACCCGGCATTGCTCAGGGGTTACTCCTGGCTCTAGGCTCAGAAATCGACCCTGGCAGGCACCGGGACCATATGGGATACTGGGATTCGAACCACCGTCCTTCTGCATGAAAGGCAAACGCCTTACCTCCATGCTATCTTTCCGGTCCCCACTCCCTCCTTTTGAGCTATTTCCTAAACCTCCTTTGGTTTAAAAAAAAAAAAAAAAAAACAGGGCCCGGAGAGATAGCACAGCGGTGTTTGCCTTGCAAGCAGTCGATCCAGGACCAAAGGTGGTTGGTTCGAATCCCGGTGTCCCATATGGTTCCCCGTGCCTGCCAGGAGCTATTTCTGAGCAGACAGCCAGGAGTGACCCCTGAGCACTGCCGTGTGTGGCCCAAAAAAACAAAAACAACAACAACAAAAAAAAAACAACAACACACAAAAACTATTTTTTTGCTTTGATATCATAGCCAGCTCATGGTTACTTTCTGGGCCTTGCTTGGGGGTTATTTCCTGGTGGTACTTGGGGACCATGTGTTACTGGAGATTGAAGCCAGTCTTCCTCCTGCATGCAAGTCATGTTCTTCCATCCTTTTAATATCTCTCTGGCCTGTCCCTTGTGTGTTTTGAGGTCTTTGGGCACCTGCACCATTGAAACTTTGCCCAGCAGTAGATTTTCTGGTAAGACTCTGAGGAAGAAAGTAGCATGGCCACTGCGATTGACACATGGAATAGGTTAGAAGTAGAAAACAGCCAAATAAGCAAAGATACTTGTCATGGATCCTTCGAGCATTTTTACAGATCCAGGCCAGGATACTGGGTAGATTTTAGGTGCTTGTCTTATCATCTTACTTGATAGTTTGAAGATAATTTTTTTCCTTCTATCTTCAGGAGGCATCATGTTTGGCTTAGAAGGAGCAAGAGAAGCTCCCCATAAATTGTTAGAATTAATTTTGTTCAGTAAAGTAGCTAAAGCTTCTTTGTGATCCCTATATCCTCTTGAATCTAAGACCAGTTTAAAAGTAATGCAAATCGGGGTCGGAGCAGTGGCGCAAGCGCTAAGGCCTTGCCTACGCTAGCCTAGGATGGACCACAGTTCGATCCCCCGGCGTCTCATATGGTCCTTCCGAGCCAGGAGTGATTTCTTTTTTGGGGGAGGGGTCCACACCCGGCAGTGCTCAGTGGTTACACCTGGCTCTACGCTCAGAAATCTCTCCTGGCAGGCTTGGGGGACCATATGGGATGCCAAGATTCAAATATTGTACATGATGCCTTTCCTCCATGCTATCTCTTAGACCCCACCAGGAGTGATTTCTGAGCACATATCCATCCAGGCATATCTGAGCGTCACCGGGTGAGGACCAAAAACCAAAATAAAAGGAGGGGTGGGGCGGAGAGATAGCATAGAGATAGAGTTTGCTTTGCGCGCAGAAGGATGGTGGTTCAAATCCCGGCATCCCATATAGTCCCCTGAGCCTGCCAGGAGCGATTTCTGAGCCAGGAGTGATCCTTGAGCGCTGCCATGTGTGACCTGAAAACAAAAACAAGAACAAACAAACAAAGAAGCAAATTGTCCTCTGTAGAATAGGGCTGGGGAACTGAGGGGATGGAAGAGAAATGGGGAACAATGTATGACTCTAACACAACAATGGTTACAGTTACATGGTTACAATCTTGTAACCATGGTGCTTAAATAAAGTAATTAGAAATGTAGAGGGCTGGAGAGATAGCATGGAGGGAGGGCATTTGCCTTGCATGCAGAAGGACAGTAGTTCGAATCCCAGCATCCCATATGGTCCCCCGAGCCTGCCAGGAGCGAGTTCTGAGCATAGAGCCAGGAATAACCCTGAGCGCTGCCAGGTGTGACCCCCCTCCCCCAAAAAAAAATCTTCTAAATGTGAGACCCTGAATTTGATTCCTGGTGTCACTCATTTGCTGAGTATAGTTCAGGCAGCACTGCTGTCTAGGACCCTTGTGCTATAAGAAAGTCTCTTTGTCCCTTGTATGGCCACAGACCCTGTAGTGAAAGGCAGCCACCAGTGAGTGCTGTGGTGAGATGGCGACCCTGGGCAAGCATGTTTGCAGCAGTGCAGCTCAGCGCACTGCAGCATGGCTCACCTCGTAGCAGCCAGAAGAGGGGAAAGCAGAGAAAAAAAATCATTAGCTGTTGAAGCTGCTAGATCTGCTAGGTCTGGATCTCTAGACCTCCCAAGTTCTTTGTGTCTTAGGGCTATAGATTGTCAGCAGGGACTTTATTAACAACCTGTTCATTTTGTCTTCCAGCTCATAGCAAAGTCTGTTTCGTGGCCCTCGCCCAGTCCTTCAGTCACTACAATATTGTGGGACAGAAGTTGGTAAGTATTTCCCAACTCCTCGGGGAATTCCATGAGTGAGTGAGTGAGTGAGTGAGTGAGTGAGTGAGAGAGAGTATTGTATGTGTGTGCTTGTATGTATATGCATATTTGTGCATGCATATGGATGGGCGCATGCATTGTTGTGCATGGGTATTGAAATTTGAGGTTGGCATTCCCTGTTTGTCAAGAGCTTAACAAAAATATTTATGCAAATCAGGGCATACAAACCCCTTAAATCAGGGGTCTGAAACTCAATTTACTTGGGAGCCGCAGGAGACAAAGTCGGGGTGAGGCAGGGCTGCATAAGGGATTTCGCTTACCGAATATTCGCAATAAAAAATCGCATTAGTAAGAAAAAAAATCGCATTAAACATTTGCATACCCCGAGCAGTTCCGTTCGGGGTATGCAAATGTTTAATGCGATTTTTTTTCTTACTAATGCGATTTTTATTGCGATTATTCGGTAAGTGAATAATCGCGAATACTGCGATATTTGAAGGCCGGCCGCGGGCCACAAAATGTTGTACGGAGGGCTGCAAACGGCCTGCGGGCCGCGAGTTTGAGACCCCTGCCTTAAATAGATGGCAAAGGCACCTCTCTGCCTGTCTCATTAGTTGATTTTGTTAGTAGGATCCCTAACCCATTTCTACTGATTCTGGTTTTTACTTAGGGTTTTGGGTCCCAGATATAGAAGAGATGCTTTTCTTTCACTCTCTCTGTCTCTGTCTGTCTGTCTGTGTGTCTCACACACACACTTTGGCTTGACTGAGATGCATTGACACACACACCACACACATTTACATACTGTTGATGTAATGATAGTTGGGCCTGAATACACCCCCTTGAGCATGCCCCCCTGTAACACCAGCTATAAAAAAGAAAAACTTGGACAGTTGTGGGGGAGCCCAGGGTAGTGCCCAGAGCAGCACCTGCTGGTTTGCTGGGGGCCAGAGATAAAGCGTTGGCGAGAAACTGACTGTTCTGCATCTATCCTTATTTTATTATCTTTAGAACCCAGATCTACAGGCCTCCCTTAGCCCCTTCTGGCCGGTGAATTCTCTCTCTTCTCTCTCTCTCTCTCTCTCTCTCTCTCTCTCTCTCTCTCTTCTCTCTCTCTCTCTCTCTCTCTCTCTCTCTCCCCTCTTTTCTCTCTCCTCTCTCTTCTCTCTCTCCTCTCTTCACTCCCTCCCTCTCTCCCCCCAACCCCCGGGCAGGCTTCAGGCGGGAATAAAAAGACCCTTGGTTTCTACTTCTCTCTCTTTTCCTCTCTCTTTCTTTCTGGCTACCCAAGCAGCAGCAGCAGCAGTGGCAGTGCTCCAGCAGCTACAACATATCTCCGCTTTGCATGACTTGGCTTTTCGTTAGATGCAGGCGGACAGGGATACGTGTGAACCTTCTAGTTTAGTCTAGGCCATTCCCATGACTTGTGACCAGGTAGACCTCCTGGGATATTTTTTTCTTGCAATAGGTCAGCTGGGAAGGGAAGAGACCATCCTCTGTAGTGGTGTTTGAAGGCCAGTGTGATTGGTGGGCCAGGATGGGGATAAACTAAGAAAAGGATGAAAGAAGAGTAGCTTCTCCTTCCCAGCCTCTGCAGAGGAGCAAGAAGTTTGGTATTAGAGCTCAGAGAGTGAGCTCAAAGAGCAACATCATGTCCAGAACATGTGTCATCTTCCAGTCTGTGGGCATGTCTCTATGGCCTTGGTGTTTCTATATCGAAGGCTGCAAACTCTCAGGCCCTGATTGGCTGGTCCTTTTGTGACTTAAATCATCAACACCTTGGAAATGAGAGGACTGAGCTTAGAGTCCTATAGTAGAGGTGCCCAAACTTATTTGGTCTGTCACCCTCATTTTAGAACCCAAAAAGTCCCTCAGTACCTCCCTGAAGCAAGTAAACAGAAATTTGTCTATACCTGTGGCTACTGCTGCCCCCCCCCCCCCGTTGTTCCAGTGCCTGGGGCACAGGGGTGGTATCACTCACTTTGGGAAACACTATACCAGAGTATGATGTTCTTAGTAGGAAAGTAACACAGCTGCTGTTATTTCTGTGGTAGCAGTAGTAGTATGGTAGTGAGAGCAAAGGTGACAGGGAGTCTTCATCAGGGAGGCTACTGTAGTTAATGTTCTCTGACACTGGTACAGGGATGGGCAAGTCAGACATAGTTTCATATGTGAGGAGTCTAAAACTCCCTGGGCCTTTTCTGCACAATAAACAGTTTAGGGCCGCAGGTTTAGACAGTCACATCCCTGGATGTTTGAGGAAATGTACATTACTCAAATTTCTGGGTCTGGATTGGTGTTCTGGGTCTGCATTTTATCTATTTAGTTAGTGGTTTGGAGCCATACCTGGCAGTGCTCAGGGCTTGCTCCTGCTCTCTGCTCAGGGATCACTCCTGGCAGGGGTCAGGCTACCATATGTGGTACCAGGGATCGAATCTGGGTTGACTGCATGCAAGACAAGCAGCCTATGTGCTTTGTTAGCTCTCAAGAGATTGTTTGTGGGGCCGGCAAGATGGTGCTAGAGGTAAGGTGTCTGCCTTGCAAGCGTTAGCCAAGGAAGGACCTCAGTTCGATCCTCTGGCGTCCCATATGGTCCCCCCAAGCCAGGGGCAATTTCTGAGTGCTTAGCCAGGAGTAACTCCGGAGCATCAAACGGGTATGGTCCGAAAAACCAAAAAAAAAAAGAGAGAGAAATTGTTTGTTTTTTGTGCTTACCTTCTGAGGGGCTGCCCTGTAGCACACAGTAATCCTGTGGTATCTTTAGGGTGTCAGCCTGACCACGGCGCGGGAACGCGGGCAGCTTGTAGTTTTTGAGGGTCTCAAGTCAGCAGTGGACGTCCTCTTCCGGGCTCAGGGGGAAGAGCCACACCCTCTGCAGTTTCTCAGGTCAGTGTGTGTGTGCATGCGTGTGTGTAGGAGAAAAGAAACACCTGTGTCTGTTTGTATATGCGTAAGTGTGTGTCTTCATTCCTCTGAACATTTTAGTTACCGGGGAAGATGGTAGGATAGCATGCTTTGTTGCTCTAGCACACACACTTGTTCTTTTTTTGTTTTGTTTTGTTTTGTTTTGGGGTCACACCTGGTGGCGCTCAGTAGTTCTGCTCAGAAATTGTTCCTGACAGGGTCAGGGGACCATATGGAATGCCGGGAATCGAACCACTGTCTGTCCTGGGTCAGCCCCGTGCAAGGCAAATGCCCTACCACTGTGCTATCTCTCCGGCCCCTACTTATTCTATTCTTGGCTCATTCAAGGGTCATGGATTTGGTCCCCTTTGTCATAACCACGTGTGTTAGATTGCATCATTTGCTTTTTCTTTTTTTGGTTTTTTGGGCCACACCTGGTGGTGCTCAGGGGTTACTCCTGGCTCTGTGCTCAGAAATCACTCCTGGTTCAGGGAACCATATGGGATGCAGGGAATCGAATCCAGGTCCATCCTGGGTCAGCCATGTTCAAGGCAAACACCCCCCCTGCTGTGCTACCACTTGGCTTTTGCATCATTTGCTTTTTGCAGCATGAGAGCAGAAACCTTGTCACCTGCAAGCCTGATACCTTTCCCCCTGATGCTGAGAATACTTGTCAGCTGCTGGCTTGTGTGTAAAACCTTTGGCTTGCCCTCAGACAGACAGCTTTGTGGAGCTTTCCCCTGGATGTTCTCCTTCCAGCATGGCCAAGAGGGAGCCCTGCAAGATCTCTTCCCATTGTTCCCACATCACTCAGCCTTGCAAGTGGCAGGAGGCCATGCAGACTCTGTCGTATGCCCAGCACATGGCCCTTTCATCTCTGAATCTTGGGTCTTCACTGAGTGACAGTGAATAATGACACCTTGTCATTATTCCTCAGCCCAGAGTATCTGGCATTGGTGCTTTTTGTGCCCTACACCTGTTGCAAGACGCAATGGCAGGGGTGGCTTTGGGGGAGCCAGAGGCAGCTGGGCTAGCTTGTGTCAGAAACAGGTAGACTGTTACATCACTCTGTACGTGAGGCATGTGAGTAGCTTGGCAATCTTCCATGCCCTTTATGACTCCTTGGGAAGACTTCTGCCTTCCCAACCCAAAGACTCTCTCAGGTGCCTTAAAATCTTACTAGACAGAGCAACTGTTTGGTAGCCCTTAAGAGCTCAGGGACTGTTTGTGTTTGCACCTCTGAATTTCTGGCACAGAGCTTGGTTCCTGGGCAACCTGGGGGAATATCTGACTGCCATATGTGCCTGTGCTTCCCTCATCTTTCTGACTGATTGTGACCTGTTGGTGCCTTGGCCTCCACAGACCTATGCTGGGATGCTGCTCCAGAGACATTTAGAGTTAACATTCTGGTTCCTTTTATTTTCTGTCCCAGGGAGGCCACCACTGGGAGCCTGAAGCCAATGTATGAGTTTGTGCAGAAGTCACTGGAGCCAGAGGCTGATGGGGACAGTGCGTGGAAGCAGCCTGTGTTGCTGGTGGATGACCTCAGTGTGCTACTGAGTCTGGGCATGGGGGCTGTGGCTGTGCTGGACTTCATCCATTACTGCAGAGCCAGTGTGTGCAGGCAGCTGAAGGTATGTTCCCCTGCTCCTGTGAGGGACCTGAGTGTCCTGGCAGTCCCCTCCAGCTCTCACACACAGAGATAATGTGTTTTTGCATGGGAGTTGGCTTTGTGGGGTCACTGCAGTCCTTGCTTTGCCTCATATTCTTTACCTCTCACCCAGCCTCAAACAGTGGCACCTTTTAGTGATCAAGGCAGGCAGAAAGAAGCTCAGCTTGGTTTAGAAAAATTGAGCTTGAAAGCCCAAATTGGAAATGCTAGCCAGGCTGCCCTGTGGCTGTTCGGAATTAAGGTCCTGGGGCAAATAAGGATCTGGGCAGGAGGGGGTGTTTGCAGCAGATCTGGGAAGCTTAGGGGGTTGGTAGTGGGAAGGAGGTTCTGGGGGAGGTGCTGAGAACCAGTGCTCCTTACACCTCTTCCCACTCAAGAGCCATGGTCCTTCTCTTCCCTCTGTCGCAGGGAAATGTAGTGGCCCTTGTTCATGACCATGGCGATGCCGAGGATGAAGAGAACGACCTCCTTCTGAATGGCCTTTGTCACCAGAGCCACCTGATACTTCGAGCCGAGGGCCTGGCCACTGGCTTCTGCAAGGATGTTCACGGGCAGGTGCGCAGTGTCAAGATTGGGGGCCCAGTGGATGCCTGAAGGATTCACTGGGATGACAGTAGATCTAAGGGGCTGCATGGTGAGAGTATTCCTTTTGGTGGTAGGGAAACCTGGGACATTAGAAATATGCACACCAGGGGCTGCCCCAGCAGAGGTTTCCTCTGTTTTCTGTCTTTGTATTTGGGTCACATCCTGCGGTGCTCAGGATCTATTCCTGCCTCAGTAGTTGCTTTGGCTGATGCTTAGAAGATCATGTAGTGCCCGGGCCTGAACCCATCAGTCTCCTCGCTGCCTGCGGGCAAAGCAAGCACTGAGTTCTGTGGGAGCAGGTGTCCTGGCTCATTATTTCTGAAGTGACTGAAGCAGAGCACTGAAGAGACAGTGTGGGAGAGAATGCCCGGCCCTGCTCTCCATAGCAGAAGGCCTCTGCTGGACTGTAACAGACTTTGATACCTAAGCCAGCAGGATTGTACCTGGTAAAATAGAGGCTTAGGGGCCTGGAGATCATACAGGGGCTAAAGTGCTTGTTTGCACATGGCTGTCTCTGGCAGAGCCAGGATTGAGCAGAGTCCAGGAGTAAGCTTTTTTTTTGGTTTTTCGGGCCACACCCGTTTGATGCTCAGGGGTTACTCCTGGCTAAGTGCTCAGAAATTGCCCCTGGCATGGGGGGACCATATGGGACGCCGGGGGATGGAACCACAGTCTTCAGGAGTAAGCTTTGAGCACCTCTTGGTGTGACCCACCCGCCCTCAACCCCCAAGCTGTACCCATGGATCAGGGTTGCTGCTGACCTCTCAGTATTACTCTGATGAAAGCATGGAGCCACAGTTGGAAGCTGAGAACCTTGCCCTGGGAGAGACGTCAGGTCCTAGCCTGCCCAGGGGATACCATGGTTCTCTGCCTTTGGAAACTTCTCCCGAAATCATCTCCAAGGCCTCCTCCACAGCGTCCAGATTAGCTTCTAATCAACACTTTTTTGGGGGACCACACCCGGTCACACTCAGGGTTTACTCCTGGCTATCTGCTCAGAAATCACTCCTGGCAGGCACAGGGGACCTATGGGATGCTGGGATTCAAACCATCTTTGGTCCTGGGTCAGCTGCTTACAAGGCAAACACCCTACCGCTGTACTATGTCTTTGGCCCCTATTTAACACTCTTGACCCATTAAGGGTAGATGAGTCTAGGCCCAGAGTTGTTCAGAATCAAGTAGGGAGGAACAAGCAGATCTACCAGCCAGGAGGGCCTTGTGTGATGCCTCAGGGTACAGCCTGAGAAGGTTCTGCCCTGTACTCTGTACCTGGCCCTGAGGCCACTTTCCCATGAACAATCTAGTGAGAGACATCATCAAAATGAATGTCAGCATCCTGAACCACGGAATTGAAGGCACAAGTTAATTTTTTTTTTGTTTTTTTTTGTTTTTGTTTTTTGTTTTTTGGACCACACCCGGCGGTGCTCAGGGGTTACTCCTGGCTGTCTGCTCAGAAATAGCTCCTGGCAGGCACGGGGGACCATATGGGTCACCGGGATTTTTTTTTTTTTTTTTTTTGGTTTTTGGGCCACACCCGGCGGTGCTCAGAGGTTACTCCTGGCTGTCTGCTCAGAAATAGCTCCTGGCAGGCACGGGGGACCATATGGGACACCGGGATTCGAACCAACCACCTTTGGTCCTGGGTCGGCTGCTTGCAAGGCAAACGCCGCTGTGCTATCTCTCCGGGCCCGGGTCACCGGGATTTGAACCAACCACCAACCACCTTTGGTCCTGGATCGGCTGCTTGCAAGGCAAATGCCGCTGTGCTATCTCTCCGGGCCCGCACAAGTTAATTTTAAAAATTAGTCTAGGCATGGGCAGAGTGGTGGTGCAAGCGGTATGGTGCTTGCCTTGCACGCACTAACCTAGGATGGACCACAGTTCGATCCCCCAGCATCCCATATAGTCCCCCAAGCCAGGAGTGATTTTGAGTGCATAGCCAGGAGTGACCCCTGAGCATCACCGGGTATGGCTCAAAACAAACAAACAAACAAACAAAAATCAGTCCAAGCAACAGGATCAAAAACAATGCTTAGCCAAAAACTCCAGAGCAAGCCAGATTTTGAACAGGAAGAATAAAGTCATCTGTAGAAGATAATGTTTCAGGCCTCTTCCTTCTCTTTCACATATCTGTAGCATCAGTGCAGGAGAAGCTTCTGTTTTCTTTTCTTCTTGTGAGGGCCACACTTGACCTTGCGGTGCTGTGGATGGAACTCAGAGCCTCTCACTTACTGGGCTTTGTGCTCTGTCACTTGAGTGATCCCATTCTTTCATCTCTTTTGGGAATCAGATGTATTTTGGACATTGGTCCCATTACTAGAGGTCTCAGGTGAAGATTGCAGATGAAGCATGCAGCGTCTGCAGCGGAGCAGATGTGAGGATGGCTTGTGGCAGAAAGGATGCATCTCATTCATTCTTTTCTCTATCACTGTAGCTGAGCATCCTGTGGAGAAGACCATCGCAAGCCCTAGCCCAGCAGGATCAGAGCCTCACTTACCAGTACAAGATACAGGACAAGAATGTGTCCTTTTTTGCCAAAGGCATGTCCCCTGCTGTTCTGTGACCTCTCTTAGAGACTGATAAAACGGCCATGACAATCTGTTTGCATAGGTAAAAGATAAGCAGCTAAACGGAAGTAGATCTTGGCAGGATTCTGGTGATATTCCTGGCAGGGCTGGCAGCTCTGCATGAGCTGCAAACGATGCCTATCTTCTCTGGAACCTGGTTAAAAGACACCAGAAGGACTCTGCTGTCCTGTTCCTGCAGAGATTCAGCACTACATGTTGAGCCCTGTGGAAGGGTCCTCGAACTCTGCCATGCTTTGGCTCCTCGTGGCTGTCTTTGGGACTTGCTTTTCAGAGGCAGCACGGGGTTGACTGCGCTAGTCAGGAGTGACTCCTGAATGGTGGGCATCCAAGGTGAGAAGAGAGAAGATTATTGTGGCTTGCAGAGAGGGTGCCTCTCTCAGGAGACCGTGACTTCCCTCAGATCACCTCATTTAATTTCACCTTCATGTTACAAAGGTATTTTTCTCTTCAGTCCAATGAGGAAAGGAATGGAGAGAGATCGGAAACATGCTCAAGGCCAGAGAGCAGATTGCCACAAAAGGACCTGACTCAAATGTGTACACTTGTTGGCTGTTTGGAAGATGCAGGCTCCATCCTCCATTCACAGCTCTGATTTATTTTTCTTTTTAAATAATATCTTTATTTAAGCATTAGGATTACAAACATGATTGTAGTTGATTTCAGTCATAAAAAGAACACCCCCTTCACCCATGCCACAGCTCTGATTTCTCCAGGGCCACCCGTATGATCATGATGGGACTGAGCCATCGCCCTAGCACCCCAACAGAGGCCCCATGTCCCCAGTTAGGGCCCAGGTGCCAGACCTTGGTGACATGAGAGAGAATGTTCTTACAGCCATGTAGATATAGGGCTCAGGCAAGGGGAAGTACTTGTACCTAGAAAGGTGAATGGTGCTGGTGATGGATCTTGAGATTTATGGACTTAAGGCAAAGTGTGGATGTCAGCCTCCGTGGATTTGATTTTAAAAGTAAAATGTAAAATTGACACATTTTCACTGTCTTTTTTTTTTTTTTTTTTTTTTTGGGCCACACCCGGTAACGATCAGGGGTTACTCCTGGCTATGTGCTCAGAAGTTGCTCCTGGCTTGGGGGACCATATGGGACACCGGGGGATCAAACCGCGGTCCGTCCAAGGCTAGCGCAGGCAAGGCAGGCACCTTACCTTTAGCGCCACCGCCCGGCCCCCATTTTCACTGTCTTAAGGAAGTTTCATTTTTAAGTTCTTATGCATTTAAATGTCAGTAAAAAGGAACTATCACCCCTTTTCCTCAAGTTATACTATTGTGTTGATTCCTCCACTGGAGAAGCTGCTTTGGTTCTCAAAATAAAGACTTCATTGAAACTAAGAACATTCTGAATGTAAAATAAGAGAAAGAAGTGAATAAAAGTCTGGTGTATCTTTTTGCTTGTTTGGTGAATTATATGACAATACTTGGGAGAGCCAACTGATTTCCAGGCCTTATTTGTTTTGTTTTGGGGTTACACCTGGCTATGCTCAGGGATTGCTCCTGGCTCTGTACTCAGAAATTACTCGGGACTGGGCGGTGGCGCTGGAGGTAAGGTGCCTGCCTTGCCTGCGCTAGCCTAGGACGGACCGCGGTTCGATCCCCGGCATCCCATATGGTCCCCCAAGAAGCCAGGAGCAACTTCTGAGCGCATAGCCAGGAGTAACCCCTGAGCGTCACAGGGTGTGGCCCAAAAACCAAAAAAAAAAAAAAAAAAAGAAATTACTCGGCAAGCTCAGGTGACAATATGGGGTGCCTAATACCTGCTTACTTATGACATTCAGTCCACAAATTCCAAGCACCTTCTGCCACAGACCCTGGTTGACATTGAGCTCCTGGTCCCTACTCAAATGCAACACACAGTGGAGGCTGGAGGGTTCTTGAGCTTGAGGTGGGAGAGGACTGACTGTCCCACCTAGTTCGTGTCTCTAGTTTGGAAACTAGATGGCACAGCAGCATAAGCAGAAACTGAGCTATGGGGTCATTTTTAAAAAGTATAATAAAATAATTCAGGGGGGTGATTTGGGCCATCTCTGGTGGTATTTAGGGGATGGATACTTCTGGCTCTGCACTCAAGAATCACTTCTAGTGGTTTCTGGGAACCACATGGGATGCTGGGAACTAAACCCTAGTCATATGTATGCAAGGCAAACACTTTACCTCCTGTCCTATCTCTCTAGCTCCATTTTAAAAAATATTTTGAGTGTATGGCCCCTTGAGTGCACATCTGGGTGCCTGTCACAGAACATCTGTTCAGGAAGATGAGTCTGCGGAAGCAAACTCCCAGTGACTTCTTCAAGCAAACCATTGCCCAACTGATCGTGGCCATGTTAAATTCTGGAGTGGATAATCGAGGGGTCCTGGCTTGCCTGCATGGCTCATAAACATCATCCTGGAGCGAATGGAAGAACATGCAAAGAAACAGCCAGCTCAAGAACAAGTATGGGAATGCCTTCATCCGAGGGAACAGTGTGTTGCACATAAGCACGCAAAAGAGAAGAAAGGATTGAAGGCTCCGATGGCAGTGCTCTCCCTCCTGGGACTGATTTTCTATGAAATGCTTTACTTTTGTGGTACAATCTGTTCCATTTTCCTAAGAGTTGACTTCTCACTGATGTGACCAAGAGAAATATATAAATATGTTGATTTGATTGTCATGGAGTCCTTTGATGTTGAGTCTCGGTGCAAAGTGCAGAAAGAATTAAAAACTACACGTCTTGGGCCCGGAGAGATAGCACAGCGGTGTTTGCCTTGCAAGCAGCCGATCCAGGACCTAAGGTGGTTGGTTCGAATCCCGGTGTCCCATATGGTCCCCCATGCCTGCCAGGAGCTATTTCTGAGCAGACAGCCAGGAGTAACCCCTGAGCACCGCCGGGTGTGGCCCAAAAACAAAAAAAAAGAACCCCCTCTTTTGGAACTTAGAAGTTAAAACTATGTTTTTTCTTTTTTATGTTCTTGCAGCTGAAATTCTGGGGCAATTTGAGGTTAATTGATAAAAACTGTTTTGAGTAATTTTACTTTGTTATGATAATTATCATCCTTAACATCTGTGACTGGGTTACCCCTATAAAAACCTCTGTCTTGGGGCCGGGCGGTGGCGCTAAAGGTAAGGTGCCTGCCTTGCCTGCGCTAGCCTTGGACGGACCGCGGTTCGATCCCCCGGTGTCCCATATGGTCCCCCAAGCCAGGAGCAACTTCTGAGCACATAGCCAGGAGTAGCCCCTGAGCATTACTGGGTGTGGCCCAAAAATCCAAAAAAAAAAAAAAAACCTCTGTCTTGAGACTAAAATGTTCGCACTCCTGCTAGTAGATGTGTTGACCCCACATACTCTGTGTGTGTGGTTATTATTTTTCAATATTATTCCGTTCGTCTGCCCGTGCCTCCGCTTTCTTCTCGTGAGGACTTCACCCCACTAGACCTGCTGAGATGCAGAACGTCTGCAGCAAGTAACGCCTGAGCACTGCTGGGTGTGACCCAAAAACCAAAAGAATAATAATGATAAGACAAAAATAAAATAGTATTTTTTGCTCCATACCCACAAGGACCCTCACACTGAGACTCTCAGGCTGGGTGCCCACAGGAGACCCAAAGAAGGATTCTAAGTTGGGTGAATTCAGCCTGACATGATGCCTTTATGGACAATGACAGGGAACAAAGGGAAGAAGTTGAGTCAAACTTCAAAATGAAATACTGAAAAATTAAGGGAAAGCCTTTAAATCTGGAGCTGAAGCTGTTGGGCTGGTTTGCTGAAGGAGATGTACCTTGAACAATATGACCTGAATTTTAGTGTCACCAGTGTTGAAAAAAGAAGAGCAACAGATAACCTCCAAGATGATGTGAGGAGAGCTGAAGGACAGCACAGCAGGTGGGGCATTTGCTTTGCACGCAGCTGATCTGGGTTCCATCCTTGGCATCTCATTTGCTCCTCGAGCTTGCAAGGAGGGATTTCTTTTTTTTTTTTTTTTTTTTTTTTTTTTTTTTTTGGTTTTTGGGCCACACCCGTTTGACGCTCAGGGGTTACTCCTGGCTATGTGCTCAGAAATCGCCCCTGGCTTGGGTGGACCATATGGGACGCCGGGGGATCGAACCGAGGTCCTTCCTTGGCTAGCGCTTGCAAGGCAGACACCTTACCTCCAGCGCCACCTACCCGGCCCCGCAAGGAGGGATTTCTGAGGAGAAATAGGAGTAAACCCGAGCTCTGCCAGGCGTGGCCAAACCTCCACACCCTCCAAAAAAAAAAAAAAGAAAAACAAACAAAAATGGTATGAGGCTTCTTTACATTTGTTTTCTAATTTAAATTTATGAATACTGGAAAAAAAGACTTGGATATTTTTTTTGTTTGTTTCAGTTTTGAAGTCACACCCAGTGGTGCTCAGGATTACTCCTGGCTCTGCGCTCAGAAATCGCTCCTGGCAGGCACGGGGCACCATATGGGATGCCAGGATTCAAACCATCGCCCGTCCTGGGTTGGCTCTGTGCAAGGCAAACACCCTACTGTTGTGCTATCTCTCCAGCCCCAAGACTTGGACATTTTAGTGGACTCAGTACCAGTGGTTAAAGATGGTAAGGATATACTGAACAAAAATTAAAATTGGCATTTTTCATTGATAAATCTAAGTGCAGAAGAACTTGATATCAAGCTCTGAGTTGATGTTGACCAGAGAACATTTTCTTGGAAAAAAATTATGTGACAATGTGTATATCCCTGAGTGTCAAATCCACCCAAATTCCAGGTGGTATTTCACATAAAGAATGAGTTGGCAACCTTGATCTAATACCATGCGCAAAGATAAAATCCAAATAGATTAAAGACCTTGACATCAAACTCAAAACCATAAGGTATATAAAACAACACGTAGGTAAAACTCTCCACGACATTGAGACTAAAGGTATCTTTTAAGAAGGAAACAGCACTCTCCAAAAAAGTGTAAGTAGAGATAAACAGATGGAACTATATTAAGCTGAGAAGCTTCTGCACCTCAAAGGAAATAGTGCCTAGGATACAGAATCCACTCACAGAATGGAAGAAACTGTTCACCCAATAACCATCAGACAAGAGGCTAATATAGAAAAATATACAAGGTACTGACAGAACTTAAGGAAAAACAACATCTAACCCCATCAAAAAATGGGGAGAAGAGAGGCCAGAGTGGTGGCACAACAGTAAGGCATTTGCCTTGCACGCAGCTGACCGAGAACAGACCACAGTTTGATCCCCCAGCGTTCCATATAGTCCCCCAAGCCAGGAGCGATTTCTGAGCGAGTACCCAGGTGTGACCCCTGAGTGTCACCAGGTGTGGCCCAAAAACCAAAAAATAAAATAAAATAAAAGGAGAATAAATGAGCAGACACTTTGTCAAAGAAGAAAGACAAATGGCCAAAAGGCCACGAAAAATGCTCCACATCACTAATCATCAGAGAGATGCAAATCAAAACAACAAGGAGATACCTTTTCATGCCACAGAGACTGGCACACATCACAAAGAACAAGATCAATCAGTGCTGGCAGGGATGTGGGGAGAAAGGAACTCTCATTCATTGCTGGCTGAATGCCATCTAGTCCAGCCTTTATGAAAAACAATATGGATGTTCCTCAAAAAACTGGAAATTGAGCTCCCATATGATCCAGCTATACCACTCCTAGGGATATACCCTTGGAACACAAAAATGCAATACAAAAAAATCCCTTCCTCGCCCCTATATTCATTGCAGCACTATTTACAATAGCAAGACTCTGGAAACAACCAAGATGCTCTTTATCAGATGAATGGCTAAAGAAACTGTGGTACATATACACAATGGAATATTATGTAGCTGTCAGGAGAAATAAAGTCATGAAATTTTCCTATACATGGATGGACATAGAAACTTATGCTGAGTGAAATAAATCAGAGGGAGAGAGAGAAAAACACAGAGTAGTCCCACTTATCTATGGGTTTTAAGAAAAATAAAAGAGGGCCCGGAGAGATAGCACAGCGGCGTTTGCCTTGCAAGCAGCCAATCCAGGACCAAAGGTGGTTGGTTCGAATCCCGGTGTCCCATATGGTCCCCCGTGCCTGCCAGGAGCTATTTCTGAGCAGACAGCCAGGAGTAACCCCTGAGCACTGCCGGGTGTGGCCCAAAAACCAAAATAAATAAATAAATAAATGAAAAATAAAAAAAATAAAAGATATTATTGTAATAATGCCCGGAGATGAAGGCCGGAAGGACCGGCTCAAGATATGAAACTCACCTCAAAGAGGGGATGAGTGCAGTTAAAGAAATTACACTAATGGGGCCGGGCGGTGGCGCTCGAGGTAAGGTGCCTGCCTTACCTGCGCTAGCCTAGGAGACGGACCGCGGTTCGATCCCCCGGCGTCCCATATGGTCCCCCAAGCCAGGAGCGACTTCTGAGCGCATAGCCAGGAGTAACCCCTGAGCGTCACCGGGTGTGGCCCAAAAACCAAAAAAAAAATATTTAAAAAAAAAAAAAAAAAAAAAAAAAAAAAAGAAATTACACTAACAACTACCATGACAATGTTAATGAATAGGAAAAGTAGAATGCCTGTCGAATACAGGCAGGGGTGGGGGAGGAGGGAGATAAGGGAATATTGGTGGTGGGAATGTTGCACTGATGAAGGGGGGGGGGGTGTTCTTTGTATGACTGAAACCAAAGTACAATCATGTTTGTAATCATGGTGTTTTATTTTTTGTTTTGTTTTTTTGTTTTTTTGGGCCACACCCGTTAGATGCTCAGGGGTTACTCCTGGCTACACGCTCAGAAATTGCCCCTGGCTTGGGGGGACCATATGGGATACTGGGGGATCGAACCGTGGTCCTTTCCTTGGCTAGTGCTTGTAAGGCAGACACCTTACCTCTAGCGCCACCTCGCCGGCCCCAATCATGGTGTTTTAAAAAAGAAAAAAATAATTGTACTCCACCTTAGGGTATGATTTGGTGATAGTATATTGGATTGTTCCTTACATGGTATTCTTCTCCCACCCTAGTGTGGGACCTGATTCTTGTCAATAAAAGCAGGGGTCTGAGGAAGGCAGGGGCTCATTCTTTGGTCTTCTTCCACTGAGCTGTGCTCCTTTTTAGGAGCAGAAATCTTGGGTGGTTTGAATTCCTTGCTTGAGCACTGGATTTCCTGAAACCATTCTCGTTAAAAAAGACTGAATTGGCAAGAATGATGTTAAGGCTTCAGAGAGTCAGAAGGGTCCATGAAAGAGATTGCTTCCAGATAGCACAAACATCACCCTTCACGGGGATGAAGCACATGACGGGATGAAGGGGAGCTGGCAAAGAGGATGGCATTAGAGCAGAGGGACCAACCAATCAGTTGGGTGACCGGGTTGGGGAGGGGCCATGACACCTGCCCTTGTGAAACCCTATGCGACACTTCATGCTTTGTGATGTAGTTGACCTTATATAAGTCCCATGCTCAAGGGTCAGTTGCCTCAGGCAGTGTGATTAAGATGATGGAGTTTGGTATCTGGACTCTTCATCTTGGTGATGAAATACATTGAGACTTTCTTGAGTTTAGGCTCAAGGATGCTAGTAACAATCTCACCCCACTATTCCTAGGGGTACTGGGCCTGCTCTTTCTGTTCGTTGTGTACCTGGCATTTACATCTTCAGGTCTTCAGCAAGAAGATAGCAGCCCAAAAGGTAAGAACCAGGGCCAGTGCTTGAACTAATTTAAGTGATGGTGGTTATTCCTAGTTTTACTTGCAGATTGAAGAATGAATGGGTTTGCTTGGTTCAGAAAATCACCTTAGTGGGGTCAGGTTGAAGAAAGTGGGACCTCCTACAAGGTCAAACTGCACTGGACAGGGATTCAGTGAAGACAGTCCCTTGAATTTCATAGTATATGGGTTGTGTGGCAAGATCCCAACTCTAAAAGCTCAACTATTACAATGAATCTAGAACTGCTTCCATTTCTGGAGGCTTTGAGGTGTCCAGAGACAGAAGTCTCTCAGAGTGATTCCCATGAGTGGGAGGGTAGCTTCAAGCTTTCCTCCGTGTTAGCTCATTAGAAGCAGAGTGTGATAGGAGAGCTGGGTGGAAGATTCCCGACTTGATTCTGCTTGAGGGAACAGAGGAAACAACAAGAGTTCCCTGCCTGGCTTTCCTGAACGGGCCTGCTGTCAATAGCAAAATATTCAGGAGGAAAAAATGAAAATCAAAAAATAAACACATTTGATCCAACCTCAAAATGAACATAAGGATGAAACCCACCTCTCTGTTCCTTGCTGGTGTCTTATTGGTTTTGGGCCATGGATATTTGAGTTTCTGAGAGAGGAGTGAAAAATTAGGTTCTGAATGCTCATTGATTCATTGTTTTTCTTCTCAGCAGTGCTCCAGAGCCAGGAAGAGGAGATGGCACGCAGTATGGCAGGATGAGTTTCTGCCTCTTCCACCTGAGCTCTCGCAGGGTGACCCTTCCCCTCCTTTTCATGGAGTCCTGGGTCCTGGTCTCTGAGGGTGACCAGTACTTGCACAGTCCCTCACTGAAAGGACCCTCAGAGGAGTTTAGACAAGCGGAGCCACTTCTCAGATCCTCCTCTGCCTAGCACTTGGCAATAAAGCAGGGAGGGACCGAGACAATGGGCGCCCTCCCCCGCCCCCCAAGTAACCCTAGGAGAGGTGAGAGGACAGGTCTCCAGCCTGTGAGTTTAAGAGTACACGGAGTGGGCCCGTAGAGATAGCACAGCGGCGTTTGCCTTGCAAGCAGCCGATCCAGGACCAAAGGTGGTTGGTTCGAATCCCGGTGTCCCATATGGTCCCCCGTGCCTGCCAGGAGCTATTTCTGAGCAGACAGCCAGGAGTAACCCCTGAGCACTGCCGGGTGTGGCCCAAAACCCCCCAAAAAAAAAAAAAAGAGTACACAGAGTGTTGAAGATCAGATCCCACTGAGCAGGAACTGCTGAGCTGAGGCTCAGAACCAAATATAGATCGATTCCCAGAGACTGTGCCTCTGAAAGGATTCTGCAAAGGAGGCTGTGGGCCTATGTACATCTTTGGCCCTTGCTCGTCCTTGTTTTTTGAGGCTCTCAGAGACTAGCATCCCCCCCAGTTCCCTGCAGGACATTTCTGGAGTGCCAGTGCCAGGGTCTTAATAGAAGTTACTCTCTCTGCCTTCCTCCCCTCCTCCCTTCTTGCATTCCTTCCCTCCCTTCTTCCTTCCCTCCTTCTTCCTCCTTCCTCCTTTCTTCCTTTTTTCCCTTCCATCCTTTCCTTCCTTCCCTTCCTTCCTCCCTTCTTCCTCCTTTCCTTTCATCCTTTCCTTCCTTCCCTCCTTTCCTTTCATCCTTTCCTTCCCTCCTTTCTTTCCTTCCTTCCTTCCTTCCTTTCCTTCCTTCCCTCCTTCCTTTTTTTCCTTCCCTTCCTTTCCCTTCCTCCCTTTCCTTCCTTCCTCCTTCCCTTCCTTCCTTCCTTTCCTTCCTTCCTTCCTTTCGTTCGTTCCTTCTTCCTTCCTTCCTTCTTTCTTCCTTCTTCCTCTTCAATTCTTTCTTCCCTTCCTTCATTCTTCCTCCTTTTCTTTCTTCCTTTCCTTCCTTCCCTCCTTTTCTTCCTTTCTTCCCTTCCTTCCCTTCCTTCCCTCCTTTTCTTCCTTCTTTCCTTCCTTCATTCCCTTTCTTCCTCCTCCTTTCCATCCTTCCTTCCTTTCCCTTCCTCTCTACCTCCTTCCTTCCAAGAAGAATAGAAATAGAAGCAAAAAAAAAAAGAAGTTACTCTTCCTGGGCTGAAAAGATAGCACAGCAGTAGGGCACTTGCCTTGCACGCAGCCGACCCAGGATGGATGGTGGTTGGAATCCTGGCATCCCATATGGTCCCCTGAGTCTGCCAGGAGCAACTTCTGAGCACAGAGCAGGAGTAACCCATGAGAATCGCCGGATGTGACCCAAAAACAAAACAAAAAACAAAAAAAAGAAAAGAAAAGAAAAGAAGAAAGAAAGAAAGAAAGAAAGAAAAAAGTCATTCTACCTGATTTCTAGGTTTGAGACATTATCTCAAAATAGTTGAGTGGCATAAAATTATAGCAATCCTCATTCTTCAAAGGTGACTGTGTCAGTCTCTCTTTCCTGCCCCCATCTAAGGAGGGGTGTTCGAGGCCCTGGTGCCGGGAGGGGAGCCATAGGAATGGGGCAGTGAAGGAAGGCGTTGGAGTGAGGTTATGGAATGGATTGTGAAGTCAAGGGGTGTAAGACTGTAGGGAGGAGTCAGGCTCAGCCCCCCCCACCCCCGCCTCCTCCTTACCTTATGCTCCTCTACCTGTCTGTACTTCCTGTTTTCTGCAGACACCTGATCCAGAATGTGGATGACCTTATGTTTCACATTGATAAAAGCAAGTTTCAGCAGTGCCTGGAAGTCCTAGATCATGTTTTATCCCAGGTGTCTATTTTGACTTCAATGCACTTTAGTCTTCCAGCTCTCACCTCTTTATGGAACTTGGTTTCCCCTTCTCCATTCTGTCCCTCCCTCCCAGCACTCCCTTTTCTCAGGATTTCACACCCTTCCTCATTCCACCTGTGATTGATGCTGCCCCACCCGCTTTCCTTGTTGCTGCTATCTTTTTTTATTTTTGGGCCACACCCGGCAGTGCTCAGGGGTTACTCCTGGCAGTCTGCTCAGAAATAGCTCCTGGTAGGCACGGGGGACCATATGGGACACCGGGATTCGAACCAACCACCTTAGGTCCTGGATCGGCTGCTTGCAAGGCAAACACCGCTGTGCTATCTCTCCGGGCCCTATTGCTGCTATCTTAAGTCTTCTCAGAGGCCAGAGGACCAACAGCTTCCTATAGTGTAGCATTAAATAATTAACGATGGAGCTGGATGGTGAAGGATGGATTGAAGGATTCTTCCCTGCCATCCCAGGCCACGTGGCTCCGCAACCCCCATTCAGCTGGCGGGTCCCAGGTTTAGGTGAACGTCGGAATCAGACTCATCCAGAGACAGGCATCAGGAAGCATCAACTTTATTCATGCTCTATTCACCATATGTGTGTGGCCTATATCATAACCTTTCAAGCACAGCCATTCTTCGCTAGCCCTGCATCTTTTTTTTTTTTTTTTGGGCCACACCCTGTGACGCTCAGGGGTTACTCCTGGCTATGCACTCAGAAGTTGCTCCTGGCTTCTTGGGGGACCATATGGGACGCCGGGGGATCGAACCGCGGTCCGTCCTAGGCTAGCGCAGGCAAGGCAGACACCTTACCTCCAGCGCCACCGCCCGGCCCCTAGCCCTGCATCTTAACTCCTTTCAGCCATCTTCCCTTTGACCTCCATGCTGGCCAAAGACCAAAAGGGCAAAGACCCAATAAAGGGCCGAATCCCCTGGGTCAAAGGCTTTATCTACCTTTTCCAAGACCCCTCCCAGGAATGGGCCGTGTCTTGCAGGTAAGGTCAAGTTACCTAGGGAGAAAAGGGTGGGGGATGAGGCTTCACTGTAGCACTCTACTTCAGTCCCATTTGGACTCAACCTCTCCCTTCCTCTGACATTTCCTCCTGCACTCCAGATGACTGTCTTCTCCTTTTCTGCTCCTCTGGTCTTCCAATTTTACTAAAAAAAAAAAAAAATTGGTGCCCCACCACCACCTCAGAGGCAAAGAAACACCCAAAATGCAACCCAAAAGAAAGGTGTCTCCTGGATCTGGTGTCTCCAGATCACAGAAGGAAAGAGGGCAGGGCCCTTCCACTCACCACCTGTCTGAAGGGACTCCCCACCAGTGATGCCAATTTTACTCTCTATCTATCCATTCCCCTCTATAAAAAGGTCCATTTCAACATCACAGAGCAGCAGCAAGAGCAGTGCCCAACAACTGCCACTCAAGGCAACCATCCAGACCCACACAACTTGATTTTAAACTTCTATTGAAAGTTCAGAAAGACCCAGTGTCCAAGCAGTAGGTGATAGACATCCACTTGGGCCATTTTGGAAGAGTCCTGAGGTGCTGGCTGCCCTGAGGGCAAGCTCGTGTAAAGGAGAACTGACAGTCTTCAAGGGACAACATCCACTCTTCCATGGGAATCATCTCATCTCACCCTCTGCTTGAACCTGTGACCCCAATCTGCCAACCACTCACGGGGAGCCTTGTGCCCAATCCAACCTTCTCTGGTTGGGGACCATCATGGGCCAAGGAGCCACCAACTCCTCACCACTACATTCAGTCAGGCCTAACTTAAAGTAGGCCTATTCTTACTCAATTCTTGAATTTTCCCTATCAGTAAATATTCTATTATTGAATGCCAAGAAATGTTTCATGGTCTATGTTGGGGTATGGGTTTGGGTTACTAGGTGTGTGACCTTAGAAAAAGGAAGGACGGGGCCCGGAGAGATAGCTCAGCGGCGTTTGCCTTGCGAGCAGCTGATCCAGGACCAAAGGTGGTTGGTTCGAATCCCGGTGTCCCATATGGTCCCCCGTGCCTGCCAGGAGCTATTTCTGAGCAGATAGCCAGGAGTAACCCCTGAGCACGAGCCGGGTGTGACCCAAAAACTTAAAAAAAAAAAAAAAAAGAAAAAGGAAGGACTTTGTGTAGTTCTTAAGGAGGAGACCAGTTCCCTGAGTTCATGAGAGGCAGGAAAAATTGGGGGCTGCCTGACCCAGTTGTTCCCTGTAGGGGCTGCAGGAGATCTCAATGTTCCTGTTCCTGAGAATGCAGAGCAGCACAACTTCCCCTCACTGGACACTTTCTATCCATTCTAGATGTGGGAACTGAGGAATACCTGAATAGAATCAATACCCCAAATAGTCTCTGTAAAATAGTCATAAGGAATGAGTAGCCACCTCGCTATTTAGGGACCCCAGGTGAGAAACCTAAATGTGGGACCTGGGGGCTGGAGTGATAGCACGGTGGTAAGGCATCTGCCTTGCATGCAGCCAACCCAGGACAGACTTGGGTTTGATCCCTGACATCCCATATGGTCCCATATGAGCTTGCAAGGAGTGATTTCTGAGCACAGAGCCAGAATTAACCCCTGAGCATAGCCAGGTGTGCCCCCCCCCAAAAAAAGTGGGACCTTATGGAGGTGGGAACAGCTGACAGACCAGACACTTTGACCTGGCGGGGAGGGGAGCGGCCCCTGACTGGAGTTGGGTACCCTCATCTGATTGGAGAAGACCAAGCATCAGCAGAGATGCTGCTTTGTATGCTGGGAAACATCCTTTAAAGATACTGAGATCTCCCTACTGGAAAGGCTCCTTAGCAAGTAATTTTCTTCCCCTGGGCTGTTCTTCGGGGTTCCTAGGGTGGGAGGAGTAGGGAGGGGTGAGGCTGGGGTGACGTATTTCAGAACAGAAGCATTCAGCTGAGCAGCAGGAGAGATGACTAGACAGCCAATTCATCCCAGAAGGACATCAAACAGAGGAAGTCCAAGATACTTAGTCATAATGGAACAGTGAGAAAATGGGGCAGGTAGAAAGAAGACCCTGTGGTGGTGGCACAAGGTTTCTGCTTCATTCCCCCATCTTGTCCCCTGTTCATGTCCATGTTCCCATCAGGCACTGCAACCTTCAAGCCCCTGGGAGCTCTGCACACTCTCCTGCTGTCCTTGTCTGTGGTGGGCTGAGCAAGAAACTAGGTCTGCGGGGATGCTCTCAGGACTGCCACTACCCCTTTGGGGAAGATTATCAAGGTCCTCACTTAGACCCACATGTCTTCACCATATACTAGATACGGCTGAAGGGTTGTCCATCTCTGTCAACGGGGAAATGCCACCTACAACAGTCAAGGCTATGGTGAGAGGCGGGGCAGATTTTCTGAAAATACCTACAATCCCTGCAACAGAGCCTGGGCTCACAGTTATCTGAGGCTCCCTATAGACTCACATGCAATGTATTTGAATGAGAGGCCAAATAGCAACTTTTACTTTGTGAAGGTGAGTTTTAGCAGACAGGAAGAGCCTTCTGACCAATGATACATGATCAGATAAAAAGAGAATGTTTGTTTTGGGACATCTCTAAGGGACTCCGAGTGACTTGTTAACTAAATTTTTTTTTGTTTTGGGTTTTTCGGGTCACACCCGGCAGTGCTCAGAGGTTATTTCCTGGCTCTATGTTCAGAAATCCCTCCTGGCAGGCTCGGGGGACTAATATGGGATGCCGGGATCGAACCACCGTCATTCTGCATGGAAGACAAACCCCTACCTCCATTACTATCTCCAGCCCCTGTTAACTAAATTTTTAACCTCAGGTATAACATCTAAAATTGGGCCTGGCAGTAGCAGTGGGTTGTTAAAAAATACTTTTACCAGATTGTTTTTTCTTTTATTGCCCCTTCTAAAAACTGTTTCTTTTTTTTTTTGGGGGGGGGGGGGGGTCCACACCCGGCAGGCGCTCAGGGAATTACTCCTGGCTCTACCTAAGCTTAGAAATTGCTCCTGGCAGGCTTGGGGGACCATATGGGATGCCAGGATTCAAACCACCGACCTTCTGCATGCAAGGCAAATGCCTTATCTCCATGCTATCTCTCTGGCCTCATGTTTCTTTTCTTTTCTTTTCTTTTTTTTGGTTTTCGGGCCACACCTGTTTGATGCTCAGGGGTTACTCCTGGCTAAGTGCTCAGAAATTGCCCTGGCTTGGGGGGACCATATGGGACGCCAGGGGATGGAACCGCTCACAATCTTTCCTTGGCTAGCGCTTGCAAGGCAAACAACATACCTCTAGTGCCACCTCGCTGGCTCCTCTTTTTTTTTTTTTTTTTTTTAAGGGAAGAAATTTTATTTTATTTTTGGCTTTTGGACAACACCTGGTGAGACTTAGGGGTTACTCCTGGCTCTGTGCTCAGAAAATTGCCCCTGGCAGGCTCAGGAGACCATATGGAATGCTGGGAATCAAACCCAGTCTGTCCTGGGTTGGCCACATGCAAGACAAATGGCCCTACCGCTGTGCTCCAGCCCCTAAAAAACACATACAACTCCTTAAAATTACCAAAAGAAGGAGCTGGAGAGATATCATGGAGGTAGGGCATTTTGCCTTGCATGCAGAAGGATGGTGGTTCAAATTGCGGCAATCCCATAATGTTCCCCCAAGCCTGCCAAGAGCAATTTCTGAGCGTAGAGCCAGGAGTAACCCCTGAATGCTGCCAGGTGTGGCCCAAAAACCAAAAACCAAAAAACTAGACCAAACAAAACAAAAAACTGTTACCAGGTATAGATTTTCTTCTTTTTCATATATGTTTGTCTCTTTTATTGCCCCTTCTATAAACTGTTTGTTTTTTTTTTAAGGGAAGAAATTTATTTTATTTTTGGTTTTTTGGATCACACCTGGTGGGACTCAGGGGTTACTCCTGGCCTCTGTGCTCAGAAATCCCCCCTGTCCCTGCTTGGGGGGCCATATGGGAAGCCGGGAATGGAACCCAGGTCCGTCCTGGGTCTGGATTCGTGCATGAAAGGCAACGCCCTACCCGCTGTGCTCTCGGCCCCTAAAATCTGTTTTCTTAGTTGGACTTAGGAAGTTAGTTATCTGTGATAGCCCTTAAAAGTAAAAACCTGTTCCTCAGGTAAAAAGGAACCTTTATAGGAAAACCTGGCTTCTTGCTAAATCCTTTAATCTACATCTGAATTGACATCCGGGCCTGGCCAGAGAGGAATAACTTTGAGATGTTAAATTTTACCCCTCTTTTATCCCTTTGGGCTCTTAATTAATTGAAATGTATCTATTCAGAAGTTCCGCAAACTACCTAGAGGCATGTGAATTGTTTTCGAAGATTAAACAGTATATTCTGATAAAGCTTCTGTTAACAGGAGAGATATGTTTTACTTTGCAAAGAAACAAATGTGAGCATTTTTTTTTTAATTTTTGGGCCACACACCCAGTGAAGCTCAGGGGTTACTCCTGCTATGCACTCAAAAAATTGTTCCTGGCTTGGGGGACCATATGGGACGCCGGGGGGGATCGAACCACGGTCTGTCCTAGGCTAGCGCAGGCAAGGCAGATGCCTTACCCCTTATGCCACTGTTCCAGCTCCAAACATGAGTATTTTTCTTTTTTAAACTTTTTTTTTTTTTTTTTGGTTTTTGGGTCACATTCAGCAGCATTCAGGGGTTATTCCTGGCTCTATGCTCAGAAATTGCCCCTAGCAGGCACGGGGGACCATATGAGATGCCGGGATTCGAACCACCGTCCTTCTGCATGAAAGGCAAACGCTCTACCTCCATGCTATCTCTCCGGTCCCATAACGTGAGCATTTTTTACATACCAATAATAATTGTGACTGGCAAAAATCCTCCATATCTACCCCAATATTTGTGTAATAAGCCAGAACGTTGTTCTCCCACACAACTGCGTGTGGCTCCTGAAATTCATAATTTGTCAACTCTGTGCATCCACTTTCCTAGAGAATTCTGAGAAATTCTCTAACATATCCAGACCAAGACAGCTGTGGCACCTTGGTGCCATTATGAGACTCCTTCAGCACTTAACAGCAGGAACCCAGGCTGAGAAAGAGGGATGAGAGCCAGGCAGAGACCTGTTCCTCCACACACCAGCCTCCTCCTCTACCATTTATCTGCGGTGGTCACAGAACCCATTTGAAACAAGGATGTTCGGCTAAGAAACTTTTACCTGTCAACTACTCATCAACGTTTGATGAAAGGTGTGAAAAGAACACAAGGATGTGGCTGAGGGGAGATGGAAGCCTGAGTGTGAGGGACTCAGAACAGCTCTCCTGGCAAGTGAAGACCTACGCCTTTGTACACACACCGTGAATGTGACCAAGTATCCTGAGGGAGGGATTTATGCGCATGGGTGGACTATGAAGATAGTGGGTGAGGACCAGAGCATGGACTGGGATAAAGGGGTTTGTGTGTATGTACAGGTTGTGGTAGTGATGAAGTGTGGCCCAGAGCTGGGGGCCTAGATGGTGGATGTTGTATGTATCTGCAGACTTCTGTGGAAGAGGCTCAGAACTGGGGACCGGGATGGAGGAGTTTGGATGCATGTGCATACTATGGGGAAGCCACTAGAGAAACTCATGAGTGATGCAAAGATTGGTGGCTCCTGGCAAAATTGCTGAAACTGATTTTATGGGTTTTTTTTCCCAAACAAATTCTCTTCTGTGACCACCAATGTGGGATTTGTCTGAAAGCAGCTCAGCCACAACAGGTATGGTAGCCTCAGAGCAGATCCTTAGAAATCGGGGCCCGGAGAGATAGCACAGTGGCGTTTGCCTTGCAAGCAGCCGATCCAGGACCAAAGGTGGTTGGTTTGAATCCCGGTGTCCCATATGGTCCCCCGTGCCTGCCAGGAGCTATTTCTGAGCAGACTGCCAGGAGTAACCCCTGAGCATTGCCGGGTGTGGCTCAAAAATCAAAAAAGAAAAGAAAAGAAAGAAAGAAAGAAAGAGAGAGAGAGAGAGAGAGAGAGAGAAAGAAGGAAAGAAAGAAAGAAAGAAAGAAAGAAAGAAAGAAAGAAAGAAAGAAAGAAAGAAAGAAAGAAAGAAAGAAAGAAAGAAAGAAAGAAAGAAGAAAGAAAGAAGAAAGAAAGAAAGAAAGAAAGAAAGAAAGAAGAGAAAGAAAGAAAGAAAGAAAGAAAGAAAGAAAGAGAAGAAAGAAAGAAAGAAAGAAAGAAAGAAAGAAAGAAAGAAAGAAAGAAAGAAAGAGAAAGAAAGAAAGAAAGAAAGAAAGAAAGAAAGAAAGAAATCGGACACCTATGAAGGTTGATCCAAAACTCCTTGGCCTGAGTCCCTCCGTGTGAACTCCAGTCTCACCTCAACAAATCCCAGTACAAATTCATGGAGACTGCCTGGGGCTGAGAGGATGGAGGAGTGACTGCCCCTTGTGTCTTTGAGGGTGATGAGAAGGTGGAGGAAATGGTTGTACAGTAGCATGACTTCAGAGACTGAGCTGTCAGTTTTAACGTATTTAATTTTTACTGTCTTGTGCATTTTTTCTTTAATGAACCCCAAACAGAAGAAAACCCACAAAAGCCTTCTCTCCTTAGCTCAGCAGGGTGGCCTCCTTTCTGGGCTACGCATTCCAACCTAGCAGGATATCCTGCTAGGAATAGTGCCCTGAGTGTCCTATCCTAGACTATTCTTCTGTATGTTCCCTATAGCTCTGTTAGGTGAGGGTGATGTGGGGGGTCAGGTACTGAGACATGAAGTCATGTTTTCCTGGTGTATGACAGTGTTTGAGGTAAGAGCATTGCTCTTTGTGCCTAGCACTCTCTGTCTGCCATGTCCTGCCTCTCTATGGTCTCTTAGCTCCACCTAATTCTGATATTAGAGCCAATCACCAGTAACCTGGAGGTGGGGGCTGGAAGGGAGTGATAAGCAAATGTCCACTGAAGCTCCCTAGCAAAGCTGCTCCTTCCAAACCAGACTATACCAGTATACTCCTTGGGGGTCACTGTGGAACCTCCCTATAAGTCATTAACTCCATTAGGAATTCTGCAAATGCCTGTGGAGTGTGACTAGAATAATTATCAATGTCTCCACTGGGAAATAGAAGTGGACTGTACATATTTCCTCAAAATTAGGGTCTTGGCCTGTGGGGTATAGTCATCCATCTCCCTTTGGTTCTCATAGCTGGTGAGTCCAGATTCTTTAATGTGGAAACTCAGAGAGAGGAGGCTTCCAGGTAAAAATTAAAACCCAGCCATGAAAACATTGCACATGTAAGTTCTTAAATATTATGGAGGAGAGGTTATTGAAAAGTTATAGATATTTGGGGCCGGAGAGATAGCATGGAGGTAAGGCGTTTGCCTTTCATGCAGGAGGTCATCGGTTCGAATCCCAGCGCCCCATATGGTCCCCCGTGCCTGCCAGTAGCAATTTCTGAGACTGGAGCCAGGAATAACCCCTGAGCACTGTCGGGTGTGACCCAAAAACCAAAACAAACAAACAAAAAAAAAAAACAAAAAAAAAGTTATAGATATTCCATAATATAGAATATTATGGATTTTTGGGGGGTGGGTCACACCCAGTGGCGCTCAGGGGTTACTTTTGGCTCTGCACTCAGAAATTACTCCTGGCATGCTCAGGGGACCATATGGGATGCCGGTAATCAAACTCGGGTTCATCCTGGGTCGGTTGTGTGCAAGGTAAATGCCCTGCCACTGTGCTATCTCTCTGGCCCCATAGGGGTGACTGTTGCTGTATTATTGAGTAAACACCAAAAAATGATGACACTTTTAAGCAATGCCATTAGCTGAGAAGAGACTTATCAGTGCAGCAATCAGAACACATGCAGCCTTTCATAAGGTGCTGTTTTTAATTGCCACGTTGAGCAATGCCCAGATCAATTCAATAGGTCTAGCAGATATCAATGCTCGCAGGTCACTTCAAAGACTGCAAAGGAAGATAACCTTATCTGTAACTCAGGATCCATGTGGGCTATGTCTCAAACAGTGGGCACACATTTCACAAGTTCCTGAAGCAATGAGAAGTAGAATCAAAGACAGAAAGACAAAGTGGAAGGAAAACACATTCCCTGTTGATAGCGTTGTTGAGGATAGGTACATAAGACATCAGAGGATGTCCTTAGTCTAGTCTAGTGCCACACCAGTAGTTAAGAGCTTCATGATAGTGTTTGGAGGTGGGGAAGGAGAAAATTCCTGTCTTCTATTCTGCTAGGATTGCTTTGGCTATTCTGGGTTGGGGTCTAATATTCCATGTGAGTTTCAGAATTGTTTGATCTATGTCTTTTTTTTTTAAATGTTATGGATTTAACTATAGGGACTATATTAGTTTATTTGTTTGTTTGTTTTTGGTCACACCTGGCAGCGCTCAGGGGTTACTCCTGATTCTGCGCTTAGAAATTGCCCCTGGCAGGCTCAGAGGACCATATGGGATGCCAGGATTCAAACTACCTTTGGTCCTGGGTTGGCTGCTTGCAAGGCAAATGCCCTACCGCTGTGCTATTTCTCCAGCCCCTAGGGGCTGTATTGAATATGTGTAGTGCTTTGGGCAAGATTGCCTTTTTTATACACACGCAACAAGACTAAATGTGATTCCATTTTCTTTTGTCCTCAATTATTTCTTTTTGGAGTGATTTGTAGAAATGCCAAAGTGCTGTTCTCAGGGGCCTTGGGGCCCAGCTGTGGGGTGAGAACAATATCCCATCCAATAATATCAACTTGTAGTGACTGCCTGCTGGGATGGGGAAGGGAGAGAGAGGGAGAGAGGACAGAGAGAGAGAGAGAGAGAGAGAGAGAGAGAGAGAGAGAGAGAGAGAGAGAGAGAGAGAGAAGGAGAGAAAGGAGAGGGAAAGAGGACAGAGCACAAAAAGGGAGAGAGTGAGAGGGAGAGAGGGGCGTGGAGAGAGGGAGAGAGAAGGGAGAGAAGAGGGAGAGAGAGAAACCATAGAAAAAGTATCTACTGGTCAAAGATGAATTAAGCAATATTTAAGGAACAAACAGTAACTTTGCAACTTTTTACTAAACCTATACCTAGCCTAAGAAAGTGAAAAACTCCAATCCTTTATGGTTTCAAAGGGGCGACAAATACTTTCTAGCTGCTTCCTGCTGATAGGGGACTGACTGTTGTGGAGTTATTGGAGTTTTTCACTTTCTCTTTTTATTTAAGAAGTAAATATTCTCTATGAAAAATCTTTCTTTCTGGGGCTGAAGCGGTGGTGCAAGCAGTAGGGTGTCTGCCTTGCCCTCGTTAAGGATCGAACTGCGATTCAATCCCCGGAGTCCATATGGTCCCCCAAGCCAGGAGAGATTTCCGAGCACATAGCCAGGAGTAACCCCTGAGTGTTACGGGTGTGGCCCAAAACCAAAAACCAAAAACCAAACCAAAACAAAAAACCTTTCTTTGTATGTTTCTGTGTCTAAATCTCTTTTTTTCTCTGTATAATAAATCTCTTGGGCTCATTTTCTTTTTTACTTTTGCTCAATTTCATTTTTTTCTGTAATATAAATCTTTTTTTCATTTTCTCAATTTCTCTCTTGTTGAATCTCTCTTACATTCAGTTTTCTCCTTCATTCATTCAATTTCTCTCTCTTCTTAGCATTCATCTTTTTTTTTTTTTTTTGGTTTTTGGGCCACACCCTGTGACGCTCAGGGGTTACTCCTGGCTATGCTCTCAGAAGTTGCTCCTGGCTTCTTGGGGGACCATATGGGGCACCGGGGGATCGAACCGCGGTCCGTCCTAGGCTAGCGCAGGCACCTTACCTCCAGCGCCACCGCCCGGCCCCAGCATTCATCTTTTTACTCACATTTTTTTTTTTTTTTAATCCTTGTAGAAGCCAGGATTCACTTGACTTGCTAAGGGCATTATTTTGTAGAAATGCCACAATGCTCCCAGGTACTCCCATGGGCCCAACTGCCAGGTTGGGCTAAGAGCCAAACCAGGGATGTCAACATGTAGAGACTGCCTTCCAAGGACTGGAGGGGGGAAGAGAGAGAGAGAGAGAGAGAGAGAGAGAGAGAGAGAGAGAGAGAGAGAGAGAGAGAGAGAGAGAGAGAGAGAGAGATGAAAGAGAAAGAGATGGAAGAGAGAGAGATGGAAGAGAGATGGGAGAGAGACAGAGAAACAGAGACATAGAGACAGAGAGAGAGGAGACCCATAGTTGAACTATGGGCCCATATTAAACCCAGAGAGGCCCAGGTTCAATAGAGAGGAATAGATACAAAGCAGTAGCATCTCTGGCCTCCCATGGACCTGCAGGTGCTGCTTAGGAAGCCCCCCACAAAGGTCCAATTATTTCCCTTTTATACCTGGCATGACAAAGGGGCGTGTCCAGGTTCAACTGGGATTTCAAAGGGCGTGTCCAAGTCTTAACTGCCAAATGGGGGTATCCAACTCCAGCTGCCATTACATCAACAGAGTGATTTATATTTTGTTCTGTGTCTTTCCTCTTTTTTGTTGATTTCCAAGTACTTGCTTTTCTTTCTTTCTTTCTTTCTTTCTTTCTTTCTTTCTCTTCTTTCTTTTCTTTCTTTCTTTCTTTCTTTCTTTCTTTCTTTCTTTCTTTCTTTCTTTCTTTCTTTCTTTCTTTCTTTCTTTCTTTCTTTCTTTCTTTCTTTCTTCCTTCCTTCCTTCCTTCCTTCCTTCCTTCCTTCCTTCCTTCCTTCCTTCCTTCCTTCCTTCCTTCCTTCCTTCCTTCCTTCCTTCCTTCCTTCCTTCCTTCCTTCCTTCCTTCCTTCCTTCCTTCCTTCCTTCCTTCCTTCCTTCCTTCCTTCCTTTCTTCTTTCTTTCTTTCTGCCACACCCGGCATTGCTCAGGGGTTACTCCTGGCTGTCTGCTCAGAAATAGCTCCTGGCAGGCACGGGGGACCATATGGGACACCGGGATTCGAACCAACCACCTTTGGTCCTGGATCGGCTGCTTGCAAGCCGCTGTGCTATCTCTCCGGGCCCCTTTCTTTCTCTTTCTTTCTTTCTTTCTTTCTTTCTTTCTTTCTTTCTTTCTTTCTTTCTTTCTTTCTTTCTTTCTTTCTTTCTTTCTTTCTTTCTTTCTCTCTCTCTCTCTCTCTTTCCTTCCTTCCTCCCTTCCTCCCTCCCTCCCTCCCTCCCTCCCTCCCTCCCTCCCTCCCTCCCTCCCTCCCTCCCTTTCTTTCTTTCTTTCTTTCTTTCTTTCTTTCTTTCTTTCTTTCTTTCTTTCTTTCTTTCTTTCACCACACCCTGTGACACTCAGGGGCTACTCCTGGCTATGAGCTCAGAAATAGCTCCTGGCAGGCACGGGGGACCATATGGGACACCGGGATTCGAACCAACCACCTTTGGTCCTGGATCGGCTGCTTGCAAGCCGCTGTGCTATCTCTCCGGGCCCCTTTCTTTCTCTTTCTTTCTTTCTTTCTTTCTTTCTTTCTTTCTTTCTTTCTTTCTTTCTTTCTTTCTTTCTTTCTTTCTTTCTTTCTTTCTTTCTTTCTTTCTTTCTTTCTTTCTCTCTCTCTCTCTTTCCTTCCTTCCTCCCTTCCTTCCTCCCTTCCTTCCTCCCTCCCTCCCTCCCTCCCTCCCTCCCTCCCCTCCTCCTTCCTTCCTTCTTCCTTCCTTCCTTTCTTTCTTTCTTTCTTTCTCTTTCTTTCTTTCTTTCTTTCTTTCTTTCTTTCTTTCTTTCTTTCTTTCTTTCTTTCTTTCTTTCTTCCTTTCTTTCTTTCTTTCTTGTTTTTTGGACCACACCCTGTGACACTCAGGGGCTACTCCTGGCTATGAGCTCAGAAATCGTTCCTGGCTTGGGGGACCATATGGGATGCTGGGGATTAAACCAGGTTCGTCCTGGGTCAGCCACGTGCAAGGCAAACACCCTACTGCTGCGCTATCTCTCTGGTTCCAAGTGCTTGATTTTCTAAGGCACAACATTAATGGTGTTGTTTTTGTTTGCTTTTGTTTTTTATTTTGGGCCATGCTCAGGAGTCACTTCTAGCTCTGCACTCAAGAATTACTCCTGGCAGGCTCAGGAGACCAGATGGGATGCTGAAGATTGAACCTGGTTCGATAACGTGCAAGGAAAACCCTACCTGGCATGCTAGCACTCTGGCCCTGAATGGGATTTGTTTTGTTTTGTTTTGTTTGGGGGCCATACCTGGTGGCACTCAGGGTTTACTTCTGGCTCTGCACTCAGAGATCGCTCCTGGCACCATATGGGATGCCAGGAATTGAACCCAGTCTGTCTGGAGTTGGCCTTGTGCAAGGCAAAAGTCCTACCACTGTGCTATTTGTTCTGGCCCATTTACACATCGGTTTTTTTTTTTCCATTTACACATCTTTTAAAGTAAATGTCATTCAGTATAGGGCTTAAACTGTAGTATATTGGGTAAGGGGCTTTCCTTGCATATGGTTGGACCAGGTTCAATCCCTGGCATCCCATATGGTCCCCTGAAAAGGGGTGTACCAGGCCATAATGTTTGGGAACCTTTATTGTAGGACTCTGCAAGCTCAGTCCCCTCATTTCCAAGGTGTTAATGATTTGAAGGTCAAAGAAGGAATAGCCCATCAGGGCCTGAGAGTTCGCAGCCTTCACCAGGGCCGGGGCAAGAGCGGTGGTGCAAGCGGTAGGGCGTTTGTTTGCCTTGCACGCGCTAACCTAGGATGGATCTTGGTTCGATCCCCTGGTGTCCCATAGGGTTCCCCAAGCCAGGAGCGATTTCTAAGCAAGTAGCCAGGTGTAACCCCTGAACATCATGGGGTGTGGTCCAAAAACCAAAAAATAAAATAAAATAAAATAAAGAAATGCCAGGGCCATAGATACATATCCCACAGACTGGAAGGAAGGTGACACATGGTCTGGATATGATGTTGCTCTCTGGGCTCACTGTACTCTTTTTTTTTTTTTTTTAGTTTTTTGGGTCACACCTGGCGGTGCTCAGGGGTTACTCCTGGCTGTCTGCTCAGAAATAGCTCCTGGCAGGCACGGGGGACCATATGGGACACCGGGATTCGAACCAACCACCTTAGGTCCTGGATCGGCTGCTTGCAAGGCAAACACCGCTGTGCTATCTCTCCGGGCCCGCTCACTGTACTCTTTTTTATTTTTTATTTTTTTTATTTTTTTTTTCACTGTACTCTTAAACGGAACTTCCTGCTCCTCTGCAGAGGCTGGGAAGAAGCTACTCTTCTCTTATTCTTTTCTTTGTTTCTCCCCATCCTGGCCTCACCAATCACATTGGCGTTCAAACATCACTATGGATGATGGCCTCTCTCCCCTCCCAGCTGGCCTATTGCAAGGAAAAAAGGGACTAAAAAAGCCCAGGAGGTAGGGACCAGAGGGATTGCACAGCAGGTATGACATTTGCCTTGTCCATGGCAGACCCAAGTTTGATCCTCAGCATCCTATATAGTCCTCCAAGCCTGCCAGGAGTGGTTTCTGAGTGCAGAGCCAAGTGTAATCCCTGAGTGCCACCAATGTGGCCCCAAAACCTAAAAAAAAAAAAAGAAATAAAAAGAAAATCCCAGGAGGACCACCTTGTCACAGGTCCTGGAGATGGTCCAGACTAAGCCAGGAAGTTCACATGTCTCCCAGTGTTAGGGTTCAAGAACACCCAGTTGGTGCTGAGAGTCAGAGACCATCTCTGATCATGTAAAATGCAAAAGGGAGGGCCCGGAGAGATAGCTCAGCGGTGTTTGCCTTGCAAGCAGCCGATTCAGGACCAAAGGTGGTTGGTTCGAATCCCGGTGTCCCATATGGTCCCCCGTGCCTGCCAGGAGCTATTTCTGAGCAGACAGGTAGGAGTAACCTCTGAGCAACGCCGGGTGTGGGCCAAAAACCAAAAACCAAAAAAAAAAAAAAAAAATGCAAAAGAGAGTTTATTCAGGTAGCCGGACCCCAGTCTCCTGAAAAGATCAGGACCCTGAGATAAACTAGTAGTTTATATAGAATTTATAAAGAGTTAACAAGCTAAGCATTTCATTGGTTAATACAAACAGTTTAACTTCCACAGTACACAGGATTGGGTTAATATTCATTTTTACTCCCTGCATGAATATTTTACACAGATGTCTCACATTTCACAGATGTCCCAACTCCTGACCCCCCTCCCTAATCTAGTCTGATACCATTTGGGCTGACAAACAGAATGGCCTTCATAACAAGAAGGCCTTGACCACTCTATGGTACAAACTGACATCTCATTTTCTCAGAAATGGCCTGAGAATTCGAGGGGGAACATTTTCTGAGAAAGGAAGGGGAAGAGGAGACTAAACTTACAGACATGCTAATTGTGGCTGGCTATAACTTCAGTCGAACACCAGCCATTTTATATCTGCCTTGCCTGCATCTAATCTTGCTGTGACCGCCCGAGATTAATCATGGAAGAAGAGGTCAGTGAGGGGGCCGGGCGGTGGCGCTAAAGGTAAGGTGCCTGCCTTGCCTGCGCTAACCTTGGACTGACCGCGGTTCGATCCCCCGGTGTCCCATATGGTCCCCCAAGCCAGGAGCAACTTCTGAGCACATAGCCAGGAGTAACCCCTGAGCGTTACTGGGTGTGGCACAAAAACCAAAAAAAAAAAAAAAAAAGAAGAGGTCAGTGTGTGAAGAAATCAACCTGTGCCTGGCCCTCAGCCATTCCTCTCGGGCTGAGCTTCTGTTCTCCAGCTCAGCAAGAGCCTCCTGGTGGCTCCAAGGCCTCTGTCACAGGACTCCAATGCCCAGCGGCCTGGGCAACTTGCTGCTCTGTCTTTTTTTTTTTTTTTTTTTGTGGTTTTTGGGTCACACCCGGCAGTGCTCAGGGGTTATTCCTGGCTCCGTGCTCAGAAATTGCTCCTGGCAGGCACGGGGGACCATATGGGACACCGGGATTCGAACCGATGACCTTCTGCATGAGAGGCAAACGCCTTACCTCCATGCTATCTCTCCGGCTCCTTGCTGCTCTGTCTTAGTTGTGCTGCTTTTTCTCTGCTACCACAGTATATTTATCTATCCATCCCGTCGTCTTTCTCTTTTGTTTTGTTTTATAAGTTTTTGGGCCACACCCGGCGGTGCTCAGGGGTTATTCCTGGCTCTGCACTCAGAAATTGCTCCTGATAGGCTCAGGGGACCATATGGGATGCCGGGATTCGAACCACTGTCCTTCTGCATGCAAGGCAAATAAATGCCCTACCTTCATGCTATCTCTCCGGCCCTAAATTTTTTTTTTGTGGGGGGGAGGACTTTCTTTTATAGGCAAGCAGGGCAAAAGCTGACTTTGAACTAAAGCCTCTTTCCACAGTTCTCAAGCTTTCCCACTCAAGTGCTCATTACTATGACTGTGTCCTGCCTGACTTCTTCCAGCACTAATGGTTGTGTACGTGGTCCTTGCCACTGGGCCTAAGTACCAAATGCAACTGCTCAGGCATCACTGGAAGGGGGCCCAAAACCCCCTTCTCCCAGCACTAGTGGGTGTATCACCCACAAAAAATGTGTGAAGGTAGGCTTTGTCTACTGGTTGGTTTTAAGATAATAGAATGTGTTTTATATAGTAATTCTTTTTTTTTTTTTGGGGGGGCGGGGAGGGTTGGGCCATACCTGGTGGTGCTCAGGAATTATTCCTGGCTCTGTACTCAAAATTGCTCCTGGGAGGCCAGTGAGATAGCACAGCGGTAGGGCGTTTGCCTTGCATGCAGAAGGATGGTGGTTCAAATCCCGGCATCCCATATGGTCCCCCAAGCCTGCTGGGGGTGATTTCTGAGCTGCCCGGTGTGATCCAAAAACAAAACAAAACAAAAACAAACCAAAAAAACACCCCAAAACTTCTGGGATGAGGCCGGAGCGGTGGTGCAGTGGTAGGGCATTTGCCTTGCACGTGGCTGACCTAGGACAGACCTCGGTTCAATTCACAGGTCCCATATGGTCCCCCAAGTCAGGAGCGATTTTTGAGCGCATAGCCAGGGGAAATCCCTGAGCATCATCAGGTGTGCCCCCACCCCCCCCAAAAAAAGAATTGCTCCTGGGAGGCTCGGGGGACCATATCGGATGCCAGGGACAGAACCTGAGTCCATCCTGATAGGCCACGTGCTATCACTCCAGCCCCAGTAATTCAATGATGCTCAGGGGTTACTCCTGGCTATGCGCTCAGAAATCACTCCTGGTGATTTCCTGGGACCATATGGGATCTTACTGTGGTCCGTCCTGGGCTAGTGCTGGCAAGGCAGACACTTTACCTCTAGCGCCAAAGCGCCGGCCCCAGTAATTCTATTTTTAGTAGATTATTTTATTGAGTGGGATAAGTCACTCAACAGTTAAAAGGTAAACTGTTAAAAGGGTGTTAACCCTGAAGTTATACTTAGCCACAATTAGCATGTCTGTTAAAAGCTAAATTTCTTGACATTTCTGTCAACATTTTCAGAAGTCAGGCTTTTCTGTATTTTTCCATGGCTTGTTTTCTTTCTTCTTCTTTTTTTTTTTTTTGGTTTTGGGCCACATCTGGTGACACTCAGGGGTTACTCCTGGCTATGAGCTCAAAAATCGCTCCTGGCTTAGGGGACCATATGGGACGTTGGGGGATGAACCACGGTCTGTCCTAGGCTAGTGCCGGCAAGGAAGACAGACGCCTTACTGCTTGTGCCATCGCTCCAGCTCCTCTTGTTTGTTTGTTTGTTTGTTTTTTGTTTTGTTTTGTTTTGTTTTGTTTTTGGGGCTCCAGTCCCTCTATGGATCACTTTTTATTCAAAAGATTCTGAAAACATGGGCCGAAATGACAGCACAGCAGTAGGGCATTTGCCTTGCATTCAGCTGACCCAGGATGGACCCAGGTTCTATCCCTGCCATTCCGTATGGTATCCCGAGACTGCCAGGAGCAATTTCTGAGTGCAGAACCAGGAGTAACCCCTGAGCGCTGCTGGGTGTGACCCCCCCCCCCCCAAAAAAAAGATGTGATTTTTTTTTTTTTTTGGTTTTTGGGCCACACCCTGTGACGCTCAGGGGTTACTCCTGGCTATGCGCTCAGAAGTTGCTCCTGGCTTCTTGGGGGACCATATGGGACGCCGGGGGATCGAACCGAGGTCCGTCCTAGGCTAGCGCAGGCAAGGCAGGCACCTTACCTCCAGCGCCACCGCCCGGCCCCAAGATGTGATTTTTTGTGACATTCTTTAAGTAAGTTTATCAAGATGTTGCTCTTTTCAGGGGGCAAGTGTGGAGATAAGTCAGGGTGAATCTTCAGGAGGAGGTGATGGAGCACAGTGGATGGTCTCTGACAAGATTCACCAGCCAAATGTCTCCACTGAAAGCTTGAGGTCAGGGTAATGGAGGCTGGGAAAGAGGGAGAAAAGAGGGAAAGAGGGGGAAGGCTTGGCCAGTAAGTCCTTATTTTAAAATATACTATCAATGGGCCTGAGCAATTGCACAGTGGTATGGTGTTTGCCTTGCACGCAGCTGACCCAGGATGGACTCAGATTCGATCCCCGGCATCCCATATGGTTCCCTGAGCATGCCAGGAGCATTTTTTTTTGGGGGGGGTCACACCTGGCGGCGCTCAGGGTTACTCTATGCTCAGAAATTGCTCCTGGCAGGCTTGGTGGACCATATGGGGTGCCGGCGCACTGAGCCAGGAGTAACTCCTGAGTGTCACTGGGTGGCCCAAACCCCCCCCCCAATATATATACTATCAAGCTAATTTTGGGGCCTGAGAGATAACTCAATGGTTAGAGCATATGCCTAGCATATAGGAGGTCCAGGTTCAATCCCCTATGTCCCTATCGCCAGAGCAGTGTTACTAGTTACCAATAAGCAATGAGGCCCTGAGCACCCCACATAGAGCAACAAAACAAGTATGGGAAGGGAAAGAATAAATGAATATTTTTTTTTTTAGGTTTTGGGCCACACCTGATGTTGTTCAGGAGTTACACCTGGCTCTGCCCTCAGGAATCACTCCTGGTAGTCTTGGGAGACCAAATGGAATCCAGGATCGAACTCAGATCAGCCACATGCAAGGCAAGTGTTCTACCTGCTATTTTATTTCTCTATACCATAAAGAAACATTCTTCAGATCCTTCTTCTTTTTATTTGTCCTCTCTCAATCTAAAAGATATCATTGGTCCAAGGGCCAAAGAGATAATACAGTGGGTAAGGCACTAGTCTTGAGTGCAGCTGACTTGGGTTGGATTCCTGCCTTCACATATGATCCTCCAAGCATCTCCAGGAATGATTCCTGAGTGCAGTCAGGAGTAACCCCTGAGCATCGCCAGGTGTGGCCCCAAAACAAAACAAAATAATATTGGTCCAGGGGGGCAGGTTGCCCTGTCTCTTGCCTTAGGTGATAGAAGATGTCACTACTTCCTGTTGCTGTTAATAATAAATGAGGGGCCCGGAGAGATAGCACAGCGGCGTTTGCCTTGCAAGCAGCCGATCTGGGACCAAAGGTGGTTGGTTCGAATCCCAGTGTCCCATATGGTCCCCCGTGCCTGCCAGGAGCTATTTCTGAGCAGACAGCCAGGAGTAACCCCTGAACAACGCCGGGTGGCCCAAAAACCCAAAAAAAAAAAAATGTGTTTAAGGGGCCGGGCGGTGGTGCTAGAGGTAAGGTGCCTGCCTTGCCTGCGCTAGCCTTGGATGGACCGCGGTTCGATCCCCCGGTGTCCCATATGGTCCCCCAAGCCAGGAGCGACTTCTGAGTGCAATAGCCAGGAGTAACCCCTGAGCGTCACCGGGTGTGACCCAAAAACCAAAAAATAAAAAATAAAAAAAAATAATAAATGAGGAGGTTTACTTGGTGGGGGAAGCCAGAAGGCCTTGAGTTGGGGGCCAGACTCTGAGGAGGGCCTTGTAGGTAGAGAGCAGGGAGAGAATTTAGGAAGTTGGAAGCTGGACTTGTTCAATCACCAGCAAGTCTAGCAGGTTGTACTCAATGAAGGAAATCTGGTTACCCATAATGAAAGTCTTGCACTCCTGGTTCTAGGCCACCAGGCTTTCAAATGGCTTCATGCGCCCCGGGAGAACCTTTGTGTAGTCTCTCTTGCTGGTCTCATAGTTGGTGTAGATGAGGTTGGCATATTTGCAGCAGAGAGTCTATACATCATCATTATCTTCCACAACTCCCAGGCCACCTCGCAGAGTATTAGAGAGTGTTCCAAGGGTCACAGGATGATGTGGAACTGGAATAGCATGAGGTCTCTCTCCAGAAACTTGGGAGAGTTCCCAAGCTTGGAGGTCTTGGTAAGAGCCTGCATCTAGGCTTCTTTAATCACCACCTCCTCTTCCCAGCTCTGGTTTTAGTCAGCCAGAAGCATGCATGTGTCCTGGCATGCACCATGAACAAGGAACTAGATGTACATGATATGGAAGCTACTTGGCACTGTCATGAAATGAAGTACTGACGTGTGCTACAACATGGATGAATCTGAATTATGCTGTGCCAGACATACAAGGACTTACATTGCACTTTCAGGCATGAGCAGTGAAAATAGAGTTAATGCCACGTTTTGGGGGAAATAGTAAAAGTATAAGTGTGCTAAAGTTATATTGTAATGATGATTGCTTTATATATGTATTAAAAATCTTTGTACATGGATTGGAGTGATAGCACAACAGGTAAAGCATTTGCCTTGCATGCAGCTCACCAGGGTTTGATCTCTGGAATCTCATACAGTCCTCCAAGCCTGCCAGGAGCAATTTTTTTTTCTTTCTTTCTTTCTTTTTTTTTTTTTTTTTTTTTTTGGTTTTTGGGTCACACCCGGCATCACTCAGGGGTTACTCCTGGCTCTACGCTCAGAAATCGCTCCTGGCAGACTAGGGGATCATATGGGTGCTGGGATTCAAACCACCATCCTTCTACACACAAGGCAAATGCCCTACCTCCATGCTATCTCTCTGGTCCTACCAGGAGCAATTTCTGAGTGCAGAGCCAGGAAAATCTTTTGAGTGCCTCAAAACAAACAAACAAAAAACAAACAAAATTGGGCCAGAGTGATAGCACAGTTGTAGGGCATTTGCCTTGCACATGGCCAGGATGGACCCAGTTTGATCCCGGGCATCCCATATGGTTCCTCAAACCTGCCAGGAGCACTTTCTGAGGACAGAGTCAGGAGTAACCAGAGTGCTGCTGGATGTGGTCCAAAAACCAAAACCCAACCAAACTGTTGGTAGAGGCCCTTGGATTGGTCCTCATATTGCCTTCTAATTAGATGTCTTTCAATTGGTTCCTTTGGTTTGGGCCCATGTTTCTATAGGAAAAATACCTTCTTCTTCTTCTTCTTTTTTTTTTTTTTTTTTTTGGTGAGTTTTTGGGTCACACCCAAAATCACTCCAGGATTCAAACGGATGACCTCCTGCATGAAAGGCAAACCGCCTTATCTCCGTGCTATCTCTCTGCCCCCCGGAAAAATACCTTTATTTTCCGAAATGAGAGGTGTTTCAGAATTCTTATCTTTTCTTTTTCTTTCTTCTTTCTTTCTTTCTTCCTTTCTTCCTTTCTTTCTTTCTTTCTTTCTTTCTTTCTTTCTTTCTTTCTTTCTTTCTTTCTTTCTTTCTTTCTTTCTTTCTTTCTTTCTTTCTTTCTTTCTTTCTTTCTTTCTTTCTTTCTTTCTTTCTTTCTTTCTTTCTTTCTTTCTTTCTTTCTTTCTTTCTTTCTTTCTTTCTTTCTTTTTCTTCCTTCCTTCCTTCCTTCCTTCCTTCCTTCCTTCCTTCCTTCCTTCCTTCCTTCCTTCCTTCCTTCCTTTCTTCCTTCCTTTCTTTTTCTTTTTCTTTTTTCTTTTTTTGGTTTTTGGGCCACACCCAGCAACACTCAGGAGTTACTCCTGGCTCTATGCTCAGAAATCACTCCTGGCAGGCACAGGGGACCATATGGGATGCTGTGCTTTGAACCATTATTGGTCCTGGGTTGGCTGCTTGCAAAGCAAATGCCCTACCACTGTGCTATCTCTCCAACCCCAAGATTCTTATCCTTTCTATTCTTTAATTTCCAGCCTATCCACATGCCTATCATGACAATGTTTACACAGATGGGAACTCTAGTAATGTTTATGGTTATATCCAGGAAGGAAAAGGCAGTAATATAATTGAATAATTTCCCTGACATTCTGTCCACAGCCAACCAATAGCCAATGCTCAAAAGCACACAGAATCAGTATTTCTGCAAAAGAGTTGAATTACTCACTTAATCAGCAACATCATCCACCCAAAAAGAGCAGATAGGATTCTCCAAAGGAACATCTCACCCTCAGATGAAGAGGTCCTGTTTCAGGCACCAGTTGTTCAATGGTGGGTTATGCATTCCACAATTCCCAGAGAAGAAGAGGGATTCCCATGCTCCCTATCCGGGTAGAACAAGAGACACATGCCCTGCAGCAATTCCAATGCAGGAAATAATCTACACACAGTTGGGAAGGAATAGCAGGCCAGAAACTCACTCCGCAAGCTGTTCACCCACAAACCAGTCACTTCACCACATGGAAGTACTAGCCACTATGGCAGCTCCTCCTCCAGATCTCCAAAGCATCTTTTATTGGGAAAAACAAAGCCCACTCCCAAGAAGAGGGGGGAAATGCCAGATGAGGAGGCAATGGGGAAACATCTTTTTTTTTTCAGGCTTGTGGAAATATTAGCTTTATTCGGTGGACAAGACTGAAGTCCAAAGACTCAGCCTCAGTTCCAGCAAAAAGCCCCCCCCCCACCCCGCCTTCCACAGACCCTTGTTTTTATCCTCCAGAATCAGGTACCACCCAATGGTGGGATCAGATACCACCCAATGGTGGAAGCAGACTCAGGTACTACCCTAGGGTGGAGGCAGAATGCCAGGTCACACCCTAGGGTAGGGCACAATCACCGATCAGGGTAGGGTCAGTAACATAATAATCCCCTAAAATATTTACATACACAAAAATTCCCCTGTTTGTTTTTAGTAAACAAACAATATTGCCTACAATTATTAAAGGAAAAACTGTCAATAATAAAAGAGTGGCTCTTTGCATTAGTGCATCACAGGAAAATGTAAAGGGAAACATCTTTTAAACAAGAAAACTAAAGGAACCAATTGAGAGACATCTAATTAGAAGGCAATATGAGGACCAATCCAAAAGCCTCTACCAACACCAAGCAAACAAAACCAAAAATATATATATATTTGTACACTTAAAAGGTAAATTTTCTGGTATTTATGGAATACTTGACAAGGTTGTGAACAAGGACGTGGATGCTACTATTTACTATAGTTTATTACTAGAGTAACAAACAGCCCATCAAATCCCAGAGACTTAAAATAACACATTGTTTACTAACAGTACATGTTGAAGGCTTGGGTCGTGTTGCTCTAGTTATGTTCCATGGTCTTCATTATGAAGTCCGGATGGAGGGAGGTGTCCTAAGGTTGCACTGCAGTTGTGGAAAAGGAGAATAACAGCCTCATTCATAATAAATCATGATTCTGAATGCTCCCACCACACCTGTACAGGTTATATTGACTCATCCTATGACAAAAGCAAGACACATGGCCCAGGCAGTTGCAGGGAGCTCATACACTCCCTTGTGGGAGGCAACAATCACTTTACAATGGACTGAGTGTATGATTTGGCTTTGAAGAAGCAAATCATAAAATCAGCCATCATGATGACCTTCCCCAAGTTACTTAACCTCTCCAGTTGCATAAGTGACTTAGGTAACTTAAGTTACTTAACTTAGGCCTCATCTTTATCATCTATAAAATGTAAGATAATGGTATCTAGTGGGGGGAGATTTAGGGGTTTATAGGGGTTATCAGGATCAAGCAAATGGTTACTTGTGGAGTTGACCTGTAACATGATCTAAGCATTGGTTATAAAAACTGTTTTCATCTGGCAACTCTCCCCTCACACAGTTGACTCATGGCATCATCTTCGCCTTTCCTGCTTTTCTGTTTCCTGCCAACCAACATCCACAGCACGTGTGTGGAAATAGAAGGGCAAGGACTGAGTTTGAACACAAAGGATGCTGCCTTTGCCTTTAGCGGCAATGAGACTTCAGGTTGCTAGGTGCTTCAGTTTTTCCTTCCTTAATGTGAGATATCTCCCTTTCTCCCAACGCTATTTAAAAATATTTAAAAAATCATAAAACCATGTTTTACCAAGTTGCTCATACTACGGTTGTTTCAAGCATTAAATATGCCAACACCAATCTCATCACCAGTGTGACTTCCTCCACCAATAGCCCGAGTTTCCCACCTACCACCTCTATCTGCTCCCTTAGCAGGCATAAAAATGTACCTCCTACTGTTCGTTACAACACAAAGACAAATGGAATTATCAAAACTTAGATCAATAAGACTTAATTTGTGGTCATTGTTATATGTCACTAAAGTCAGTAAGGATATCCTGGGCTAGTTGGAGCTATTTGAGCCTCTGGTTATGCTTATCTCTCATGGAGATTGGTGGTGACCTACACAACTTTTCCTGCAGATTTTCTGTGATACTACTGGACTGACAATACTATGAAATTTGGAGGTGTCAGACTGCCACATATGAGGTCTGGGAGCAACGAAGCTGGAATGTTTTGGTGGCATAACAGCTTGATGAGGTTTAGTTGTGGAGCTGGGATGTTTCTATGTTGGCGAGTGTTGGGTGTGTCTGTGAGCTGCTGCTCCTTCAGGCCAAAAGGGGAATCTGCCTAGCCCCATTCCGAGAACACCCCAGACTTCAGCCTGGACCTGCCTACCTGGAGATATTCAGCAATATCATGTTCTCTTGGAGATTAGTTGTGAAACTGGACCTGTTGATTCTTTTGAACACAAAGGAATCGAGTCTAAGTAAATTCTATCAGACTTTAAATGGCCATTATTAAAGTTGGTTTTTAATTTTTTTTATTTTTGGAGGGGAAGGACTACATCCAGTAGTATTCAGAGCCTATTACTGATCTGGCTGTATGTAAGATAAGCACATTGATCCCAGTACTATTTCTTCAGCTCCTTAAAGTTCTTATAGTGTAATTAATTTTATGGTATGTAATATTTAATTACTCAATTAACCAACATGACAAAGATTTAAAAAGCAATTAAAAACTTCTCTATGGCGAGAGAGAGAGAGAGAGAGAGAGAGAGAGAGAGAGAGAGAGAGAGAGAGAGAGAGAGAGAGAGAGAGAGAGAGAGAACTCAATATATTGAATTCATTCATGCTTTATATGCAAGAGGCCCACTTTTTTATCTTTGGCTTTTTTAGGGGGTGGGTAATGGGTCACACCCAGCAGTGCTCAGGACTTATTTCTGGCTCCTTAATCAAGATTGACTCTGTTGGGGCTGGAGAGATAGCATGGAGGTAAGGTGTTTGTTTTGCCTGCAGAAGGTTGGTGGTTCGAATCCCAGCATCCCATATGGTCCCCCGAGCCTGCCAGGAGTGATTTCTGAGTGTAGAGCCAGGAGTAACCCCTGAGTGCTGCTGGGTGTGAACCCCCCCCACAAAAAAAAAAGATGGACTCTGTTGGTGCTCAGGGGACTATGTTTAGTGTTGGGGATATGAGCCGAGGTCGCAGTAGCTAGAGCCACTACAAGCAAGATAAATGCTTTCTTTATGTTCTTTTTCTTTTCTTTTTTTTTTGTGGTTTTTGGGTCACACCCGGCAGTGCTCAGGGGTTATTCCTGGCTCCAGGCTCAGAAATTGCTCCTGGCAGGCACAGGGGACCATATGGGGCACCGGGATTTGAACCGATGACCTCCTGCATGAAAGGCAAATGCCTTACCTCCATGCTATCTCTCTGGCCCCTCTTTATGTTCTTTTTCTGTTTTGTGTTGTTTTGGGGCCAGAACATCTGGTGATGCTCAGGGATTACTCCTGGCTCTGCATTCAGGAATCAATCCTGATAGTACTTGAGGGATCATATGGGATATTGGGGATCTAACTTGACTCAACCCCATGCAAAGAAAACATTCTAAATGCCATCTGAACTAATTTTCTAGGCCCATGGTAGTCCCAGTTTTATTCCTGATACCATTTGGTCCTCTGATGATCCCTGAGAGTGAGCATTCCTGAGCTGCAGATAATCCCCCGGTAATACTGGGTTTAACCCTAAACAAAATAATCAGAACTTTTCTTTTGCAAATAAAATTAAGTTATTTTGGAATCAAGATTAAAATTATTCTGATGGGGGCTGGAGAGATAGCACAAGGTAAAGCGTTTGCTTTGCACTTGGCCAACACAGGATGGATCCTGGTTTGATTGCTGGCATTCCATATGGTCCCCAGAGCCTGCCAGCAGCGGTTTCTGAGGGCAAAGCCAGGAGGAACCCCTGAGTGCCATTGGATATGACCCCAAACCCCCTAAAAATTATTCTGATGGGGAGGTGAGTGATAGTACAGCAGGTAAAATGAATTCCTTACATGCAGCCAACCCAGGTTTTTTTTTTTTTTTTTTTTTGTGGTTTTTGGGTCACACCCGGCAGTGCTCAGGGGTTACTCCTGGCTCCATGCTCAGAAATTGCTCCTGGCAGGCACGGGGGACCATATGGGACGCTGGGATTCGAACCGATGACCTTCTGCATGAAAGGCAAACGCCTTACCTCCATGCTATCTCTCCAGCCCCCCAACCCAGGTTTAATCCCTAGCATCCTACACAGTTCCCTAATTCTTCCAGGAGTAATTCATGAGCACAGAGCTCTGAGCATCACCAGGTGTGACCAAAAACAAAGGAAAAATTTATTAAGACAACCTATGATGTCTTAATTTTCTAGATAGACTATTCAAACCATTTATAATGTACAAACTGATCACATTTGGGAATCAGGGTGTGGCTCAAATGATCAGTTTGTACATTGTAAATGGTTTGAATAAGCTTTGGGCTTAATGCCAGGTACTATATGTCCTCTGCCTCCCGGTTCCTCTGGGTTTGGCCTAGCTGTATCCAGTTTAGTGGGTATAGTTCCCATGACAGTAAGAAAGAATATTTTTTAAATTAGTTTATTTAAAGAAAATGTATCACATAGTTGTCATAACTGATCATAATACATTTGTTTCAGGATGACAGAAAGTGAAGTTATTAAAAAATAGAAAGAAAATAGAAAAACTCAAACGTATAATAAAATAAAAAAAAGAAATAAAAGTTTATTAGCAAGTATATTCGTGAAAATTATTGTATCTCCAGTAAAGCCATTATTAAACTAGAAGAGGGTTTAGTGGGGCCGGAGAGATAGCATGGAGGTAAGGCATTTCATGCAGAAGGACGGTGGTTCGAATCCCGGCATCCCATATGGTCCCTGTGCCTGCCAGGGATGATTTTCTGAGCATAGAATTAGGAGTAACCCCTGAGAGCTGCCGGGTGTGACCCAAAAACCAAAAAAAAAAAAAAAAAAAGAAAAAAAGAAGTGGGTTTAGTAAGCTCCCCCCACCACTTTTTTTTTAAACTAGGAGATACAAGAATACACTAAAAAAGATGTGTGTGTGTGTGTGTGTGTGTGTGTGTGTGTGTGTGTGTGTGTGTGTGTGTGTGGCAGTTGTTGTTTGTATAGGCACAGCAAAATATGGGAGAAATGGAAAGGAAAAATCTTTGGCTTACAAACAGGGAGACCTTACCCATGAAGCATTTTGGTATAAGACCGACTCCAGGCTCTAGACATACTAGGTTGTTTTACTCCATAGTCATTGTTGATGGTAGAAAGAGAATATTTTTGTCCTACTTGTAAAGGAGAGAAACGAAGGTTGGCTTTATGTATGCATATCACTGATAATAAATGTTAACTTTTAGGGCTGGAGAGATTGTGTGGAGGTAGGGCATTTGTTTTGCATGCAGAAGGGCAGTGGTTCAAATTCTGGCACCCCATAGGGTCCCCTGAGCCTGCCAGGTGCGATTTCTGAGCACAGAGCCAGGAGTTAACCACTGAGCACTGCTGGTTTTACCCAAAAACCAAAAACCAAAACATAAATTTTTTTAACTTTTGTTTTGTTTTGTTTTTGGGCCACACCCATTTGACGCTCAGGGGTTACACCTGGCTATGTGCTCAGAAATCGCTCCTGGCTTGGGGGGACCATATGGGACACCGGGGGATCGAACCATGGTCCGTCCTAGGCTAGCGCTTGCAAGGCAGACACCTTACCTCTAGCGCCACCTTCCAGGTCCCAACTTTTTAAAATTCTTTTATTTTGTTTGTTTTTAAAAATCTTTTTTTTTTTTTTTTTTTTTTAATTTTTGTGGTTTTTGGGTCACACCCGGCAGTGCTCAGGGGTTACAACTCCTGGCTCCATGCTCAGAAATTGCTCCTGGCAGGCACAGGGGACCATATGGGACGCTGGGATTCGAACCGATGATCTCTTGCATGAAAGGCAAACGCTTTACCTCCATGCTATCTCTCCAGCCCCATATTTTGTTTGTTTTTGTTTTTGGACCATACCCAGCAGTGCTCAGAGCTTATCCCTACCTATGTATTCAGGAATTACTACTGGAGGACTCCAGGCTGTCTAGGATGCTTGATATCAAACCCAGGTCAGCCACATGCAAAGCAACTCCCTACCCACTGTACTATCACTCTTGCCCCATAAAATTATGTTTTATTTTTTAAATTTCCTAAATAGTATTCAGGGGGTCCTGGAAACCCCTCTTGTGAATTTCAGCCAGCTGAGCTAGCAGTTCAATACAAGGGCCTGCAGATGCCATGCTGCTTGGGCCTGATGGTGCCAGAGATTTTTGAGGCTAGTCTGGTGATGCTGCAGGGAAATACCCAGTGATGCTTAGGAAACCACATGAATTGAATCTGTGTCACGGGCATGCTAGCATCTTCCCTAAATTGTTGTACTGTCTTTCAGTTCACCAATTAAAATAATTATTTTATCAATTCATTTGCTCTGATTTAGTTTGACACATACAATTATTTTTTCTCTTAACATTCCTTTTTCATAACTTCAGAAGCACTGAGTAGTCAGTCATATAAGAATAGGGCATTTTACCAGATAGAAGAGGCAAAGTATTGCTCCTGAGAAGTGCTCAGAATGCAGTGGATCTCATCTCTGGTTCTGGGGTCACTAGAGAAACCCCAGAGATCATATTATTTTACATTTATTCATTTATTTTTGAGTTTGGGGTCCACACCTGGCTGCGCTGAGAGGTTACTACTAATTCTGCACTCAGAAATCGCTCCTTGCAAGCTCGGGAGACAATAGGGCAGTGCTTCTCAAATAGTGGGGCACACCCCCCAAAGGGGGCTGAGGCTCTGTATAGGGGGACGCGTTTGTCCTCGGCAAACACTGTCATAACAAGCTAAGCCCCGTGTTTATGTCTCTGGAGCTGAGAGTTGCTGTGTCCTGCTTCAAACCCCGCTTCGAAAAGCTATGCATTGCAAAACGTGCTCATTGTAGCCATTAATCCAGTCATCACCTCTGATAAAAAAAAATCAGCTCAAATTATTTTATATATTTTGTTTTGCAGGTTAAAGTTTTTTTTAATAAAGATACCATTTACAGTCATGTGGGGGGGGAGCAAAAATGTTTTCTTCTTCTAGGGGGGCATGACAGGAAATAATTGAGAAGCACTGCAATACGGGATGTCGGGAATCAAACCTTGGTCTGTCCTGAGTCGGCTGTATGCAAAGCAAACTCCCTATTACTGTGCTATTGCTCCAGCCTCGAGATCATATTCTTTTCAATGAAAAGCTTGGGTTCACAACACTCGCCAGATCTCAGATTCCCATTGCAGTAGAAAACTACTTTCTTCTTTGTCACCAGACTATGGCTATAATCAGCCCACCGAAACAGAATCAGATATAAAGGATTATTTTGGAGAGGCGTTGATAATGTTAGGATAGAAATTTCTGAGATGCGGGGGCGGAGAGATAGCATGGAGGTAGGGCATTTGCCTTGCATGCAGAAGGACGGTGGTTCAAATCCCGGCATCCCATATGGTCCCTCAAGCCTGCCAAGAGCGATTTCTGAGCATAGAGCCAGGAGTAACCCCTGAGTGCTGCTGGGTGTGACCCAAACAACAACAACAACAACAACAACAACAAAAATAAATGTCTGAGATGATTCTTTGATTTTATACTGTATTTATAGATGTACTCTAAAAATATGATTTTGTTTGTGGGTGACAAGTTTTAAAAGATGCCCCACCCTGTCTGCACTTAGGTGAACTTCTCTATTCCAAACTAAGAAAATAATTATTTTAGAGAACTTCCTGTAGCCATGCTGATAAGATATCTTGGTGTGCTAGCTCTCTTCCATTTGCACACAGTAACAATGAGTTTGCAGTAATGCCCTATAAAAATAGGCTCTTGGGGGCCCGGAGAGATAGCACAGCAAGCAGCCGATCCAGGACCAGAGGTGGTTGGTTCGAATCCCGGTGTCCCATATGGTCCCCCCTGTGCCTGCCAGGAGCTATTTCTGAGCAGACAGGCAGGAGTAACCCCTGAGAACTGCTGGGTGTGGCCCAAAAACCAAAAAAAAAAAAAAAAAAAAAATAGGCTCTTGGACCCTGAGTTTTGTCTAAGGTTTCAGAGACTTGCCAAGCCCACAACCACCACTCTGATCAATCAGAGTAATAAACCTCCCTTGTTCTCCCGCCATCGATTGTCTCAGTGTGCTTGATTAAACAAACATCATTATGATAATAGATTTCTGATTGACATAATAACAGACATGGATGTGTCCACACAGAGTAGAACAAATTTCAATAAATGGGGTCCCAATTATGAATAAAAGTCTTATCACTACTGCCACTGCTGGGGGTGGATGGGAAGGGAGTTTGGGTGAGTGCACAGCCGAGATGACTTAACCTACTTATTTTATACAGAAGTGGCTACATAGTCAAAGACTCAGGGAATCTTCCTTTTGCCTCGAATTGCATGAGAGGCTGTCAGCAACAGGACAGGAACAAGATAAAGTCAGAGAGTCCTGGCATCTGTGTAAGAAGTACCAGAACAATTCTGCATTGGGACCTGGAAGAATAGGGTGTCTGAGAGTGTCTTGCAAGTGGTTATGCATTCCAGTTCCTGATGTCCCATATGTGATGAGCATGATCCTGGCACTTCTGTTTGAGGCTGACAGTCCCAGTATCAAAGTCAGGTGTGTTTTAGCACCACAAAAAAAAAAAAAGGAGTGAATCCCCTAGTGAACAACTTATCTGTGTACAGTGGTAGGGCACATCTTTGCACGTGGCTGACTCAGATTTTGTCCTTGGCATCCCATGTAAACACCACATTCTTTTGTTTTGTTTTGTTTTTTGGGGCCATACCTAGTGATGCTCAGGATTTACTCCTGGCTATGTGCTCAGAAATCGCTCCTGGCTTGGGGGACCATTTCTGAGCACATAGCCAGGAGTAAATCCTGAGCCATCCTAGCACGTGCAAGGCAAATGCCCTACAGCTTGCACCACTGCTCTGGTTTCTTATTTATTTATTTATTTATTTATTTATTTATTTATTTATTTATTTATTTATTTATTTTTGGTCTTTTTTGGGGGGGCCACACCCGGCTGTGTTCAGGGGTTACTCCTGGCTGTCTGCTCAGAAATAGCTCCTGGCAGGCACAGGGGACCATATGGACCACCTTTGGTGGTGGATCAGCTGCTTGCAAGGCAAACACCACTGTGCTATCTCTCTGGGCCCCTTATTTATTTATTTATTTATTTATTTATTTATTTATTTATTTTTGAGGGGGACAGTCTTTTTTTTTAAATTTAATTTAATTTTTTGTTTTTTGGGTCACACCCAGCAGCACTCAGGGATTACTCCTGGCTCCATGCTCAGAAATTGCTCCTGGCAGGCTCGGGAGACCATGTGGGATGCCGAGATTGTAACCAACAACCTTCTGCATGAAAGGCAAACACCCTATCTCCATGCTATCTCTTTGGCCCCGAGAGAGACAATCTTTTTTGTTTGTTTGTTTTTGTTTTGGGGCCACACCCGACAGTGCTCAGGGGTTACTCCTGGCTGTCTGCTCAGAAATAGCTCCTGGCAGGCACAGGGGACCATATGGGACACTGGGATTCGAACCAACCACCACCTTTGGTCCTGGATCGGCTGCTTGCAAGGCAAATGCCGCTGTGCTATCTGTCTGGGCCCCGAGAGAGACAGTCTTAATTTGTGCTTCAACTGAGAGTGTGGGTTCCAGTGAGCAAGTGTCCGAGCACTGCAGTTAAAGGAGTGAGTGCATGGTGAACACCATGGACAACTGTGCAAGCACCACAACCTGGCCAGAACCCCAGATAAAAAGTGTGGAGACACCACAGTGCGCATGTGTCTGTACAATTCTCTGACATTGCTAAACAACAAAGGGAAGGGAGAGGGGAGGAGAGAATAATATATTTTTTTTTAAAAATCTGGATCTGAGTTCAACTTGCCACAGCAGAATTCACTCCTGGCTGGTTCCCCAACATTTGTAACCATGCAGGTCAGGTTCTACTGCTGCTTGACAGGATCACTGAGAGACCAAGCTGAGAGGTCGAGAAAGCAGTTGGCAGCAGGATGAAGGGTGGCGAAATCACACTCTGAAGAACTGTCTTGGCTATATTGCCGTAGATATAGCTTGTAAAAGACAAGAATATACATCTAGGGCCAGAGAGATGCTATAGCAGGTATGGTAGTCCCTGGCACCCCATAGGGTTCCCTTGGCACCACCAGGAGTAATTTGTGAGTAAAGAGCCAGGGTTAATCCCTGAGCACTGCTGGGTGTGGCCCCCACACAAACAAAAGTAGAATATACATCTAGGAAGAACCAGTTGCAGGTTGGTGGGTATCAGGACACTCAATGTTGTCACTGTGGTTTGGTCCTGGATCATGTACTGATGTTACCTAACTGGTCCCAGGTGCATACTTGTGGTGTTTGCAATTTCTAATTTTTTCCAATGAAGGGGTCTTATAATCAGATTAAAAAAAAACTTTATATGTGCTCTTTCCTTCTTTAGGGTTTGGAGGGGTATAAAATAAAAATATAGAATATAAAGTATACCCAAGTGTTGGGTGAGGCCACTCCAGGCACTGTGTTTCTAACCCCTCAGGTGGACAGGTCTGATGAAGAATGGTAGTATCGGTGGAGAAATCAGTTAAAATTTCATCACAGTCAGCTCCCTTTCTTCCCTCACGGCTTTTCTCCACCATGATTTTCTGTGCCATGCTTGCCTGACTCATGCCTTTCT